>NW_028175146.1:0-66918 GCF_965226575.1 Pagrus pagrus | reverse complement strand
AACCAAAACTGGCGACCCTGCTTACACCAGTGAGGAGGACATGCCTGATCGATTTCGGGTCAATCGGTCCAGCCAATCACTAACCCTAACCCTAACCCTAACCCTAGCCTCAGCCTTAAGCCAGGCCTCATGAAAGATTGTCCCTCTGACTAAAATATTCACCAAAAATACAAATTTCACCCGAATCCAACGGGGACTGCTGTGTCTCGTTCAGCCGGTACAGGAGCACGTTTGGGGGAAATTTCGAGTCAATCGGTCCAAAGACCTGGAAGCTATTGAAAAAATCGGCCGAGGTTTTGAGGAAAAATGGCCGCTTTTCCCTTAAAATATTCATGTAAAATACAAATTCCACCAGAATCCGACCAAAACTGCCGAGCCTCATTCCACCGGTGAGGAGGACATGCGTGATCAATTTCGAGTCAATCGGTCAAAAGACGACCGTGGTCCGAAACCCCAGCCCCTTAACCCTAACCCTAGCCCTAACAGCAGCCTTAAGCCAGCCTCATTCAAAATGGCCCCTTTCACTAAAATATTCACCAAAAATACAAATTCCACCCGAATCCAACGGGGACTGCTGTGTCTCGTTCAGCCGGTACAGGAGCACGTTTGGGAGAAGTTTTCGAGTCAATCGGTCCAAAGACCTGGAAGCTATTGAAATAAATCGGCGGGGTATTTTTTCGTGAAAAATGGTCTTTTCTTTAAAATATTCATGTAAAATACAAATTCCACCGGAATCCAACCAAAACTGGCGACCCTGCTTACACCAGTGAGGAGGACATGCCTGATCGATTTCGGGTCAATCGGTCCAGCCAATCACTAACCCTAACCCTAACCCTAACCCTAGCCTCAGCCTTAAGCCAGGCCTCATGAAAGATTGTCCCTCTGACTAAAATATTCACCAAAAATACAAATTTCACCCGAATCCAACGGGGACTGCTGTGTCTCGTTCAGCCGGTACAGGAGCACGTTTGGGGGAAATTTCGAGTCAATCGGTCCAAAGACCTGGAAGCTATTGAAAAAATCGGCCGAGGTTTTGAGGAAAAATGGCCGCTTTTCCCTTAAAATATTCATGTAAAATACAAATTCCACCAGAATCCGACCAAAACTGCCGAGCCTCATTCCACCGGTGAGGAGGACATGCGTGATCAATTTCGAGTCAATCGGTCAAAAGACGACCGTGGTCCGAAACCCCAGCCCCTTAACCCTAACCCTAGCCCTAACAGCAGCCTTAAGCCAGCCTCATTCAAAATGGCCCCTTTCACTAAAATATTCACCAAAATACAAATTCCACCCGAATCCAACGGGGACTGCTGTGTCTCGTTCAGCCGGTACAGGAGCACGTTTGGGAGAAGTTTTCGAGTCAATCGGTCCAAAGACCTGGAAGCTATTGAAATAAATCGGCGGGGTATTTTTTCGTGAAAAATGGTCTTTTCTTTAAAATATTCATGTAAAATACAAATTCCACCGGAATCCAACCAAAACTGGCGACCCTGCTTACACCAGTGAGGAGGACATGCCTGATCGATTTCGGGTCAATCGGTCCAGCCAATCACTAACCCTAACCCTAACCCTAACCCTAGCCTCAGCCTTAAGCCAGGCCTCATGAAAGATTGTCCCTCTGACTAAAATATTCACCAAAAATACAAATTTCACCCGAATCCAACGGGGACTGCTGTGTCTCGTTCAGCCGGTACAGGAGCACGTTTGGGGGAAATTTCGAGTCAATCGGTCCAAAGACCTGGAAGCTATTGAAAAAATCGGCCGAGGTTTTGAGGAAAAATGGCCGCTTTTCCCTTAAAATATTCATGTAAAATACAAATTCCACCAGAATCCGACCAAAACTGCCGAGCCTCATTCCACCGGTGAGGAGGACATGCGTGATCAATTTCGAGTCAATCGGTCAAAAGACGACCGTGGTCCGAAACCCCAGCCCCTTAACCCTAACCCTAGCCCTAACAGCAGCCTTAAGCCAGCCTCATTCAAAATGGCCCCTTTCACTAAAATATTCACCAAAAATACAAATTCCACCCGAATCCAACGGGGACTGCTGTGTCTCGTTCAGCCGGTACAGGAGCACGTTTGGGAGAAGTTTTCGAGTCAATCGGTCCAAAGACCTGGAAGCTATTGAAATAAATCGGCGGGGTATTTTTTCGTGAAAAATGGTCTTTTCTTTAAAATATTCATGTAAAATACAAATTCCACCGGAATCCAACCAAAACTGGCGACCCTGCTTACACCAGTGAGGAGGACATGCCTGATCGATTTCGGGTCAATCGGTCCAGCCAATCACTAACCCTAACCCTAACCCTAACCCTAGCCTCAGCCTTAAGCCAGGCCTCATGAAAGATTGTCCCTCTGACTAAAATATTCACCAAAAATACAAATTTCACCCGAATCCAACGGGGACTGCTGTGTCTCGTTCAGCCGGTACAGGAGCACGTTTGGGGGAAATTTCGAGTCAATCGGTCCAAAGACCTGGAAGCTATTGAAAAAATCGGCCGAGGTTTTGAGGAAAAATGGCCGCTTTTCCCTTAAAATATTCATGTAAAATACAAATTCCACCAGAATCCGACCAAAACTGCCGAGCCTCATTCCACCGGTGAGGAGGACATGCGTGATCAATTTCGAGTCAATCGGTCAAAAGACGACCGTGGTCCGAAACCCCAGCCCCTTAACCCTAACCCTAGCCCTAACAGCAGCCTTAAGCCAGCCTCATTCAAAATGGCCCCTTTCACTAAAATATTCACCAAAAATACAAATTCCACCCGAATCCAACGGGGACTGCTGTGTCTCGTTCAGCCGGTACAGGAGCACGTTTGGGAGAAGTTTTCGAGTCAATCGGTCCAAAGACCTGGAAGCTATTGAAATAAATCGGCGGGGTATTTTTTCGTGAAAAATGGTCTTTTCTTTAAAATATTCATGTAAAATACAAATTCCACCGGAATCCAACCAAAACTGGCGACCCTGCTTACACCAGTGAGGAGGACATGCCTGATCGATTTCGGGTCAATCGGTCCAGCCAATCACTAACCCTAACCCTAACCCTAACCCTAGCCTCAGCCTTAAGCCAGGCCTCATGAAAGATTGTCCCTCTGACTAAAATATTCACCAAAAATACAAATTTCACCCGAATCCAACGGGGACTGCTGTGTCTCGTTCAGCCGGTACAGGAGCACGTTTGGGGGAAATTTCGAGTCAATCGGTCCAAAGACCTGGAAGCTATTGAAAAAATCGGCCGAGGTTTTGAGGAAAAATGGCCGCTTTTCCCTTAAAATATTCATGTAAAATACAAATTCCACCAGAATCCGACCAAAACTGCCGAGCCTCATTCCACCGGTGAGGAGGACATGCGTGATCAATTTCGAGTCAATCGGTCAAAAGACGACCGTGGTCCGAAACCCCAGCCCCTTAACCCTAACCCTAGCCCTAACAGCAGCCTTAAGCCAGCCTCATTCAAAATGGCCCCTTTCACTAAAATATTCACCAAAAATACAAATTCCACCCGAATCCAACGGGGACTGCTGTGTCTCGTTCAGCCGGTACAGGAGCACGTTTGGGAGAAGTTTTCGAGTCAATCGGTCCAAAGACCTGGAAGCTATTGAAATAAATCGGCGGGGTATTTTTTCGTGAAAAATGGTCTTTTCTTTAAAATATTCATGTAAAATACAAATTCCACCGGAATCCAACCAAAACTGGCGACCCTGCTTACACCAGTGAGGAGGACATGCCTGATCGATTTCGGGTCAATCGGTCCAGCCAATCACTAACCCTAACCCTAACCCTAACCCTAGCCTCAGCCTTAAGCCAGGCCTCATGAAAGATTGTCCCTCTGACTAAAATATTCACCAAAAATACAAATTTCACCCGAATCCAACGGGGACTGCTGTGTCTCGTTCAGCCGGTACAGGAGCACGTTTGGGGGAAATTTCGAGTCAATCGGTCCAAAGACCTGGAAGCTATTGAAAAAATCGGCCGAGGTTTTGAGGAAAAATGGCCGCTTTTCCCTTAAAATATTCATGTAAAATACAAATTCCACCAGAATCCGACCAAAACTGCCGAGCCTCATTCCACCGGTGAGGAGGACATGCGTGATCAATTTCGAGTCAATCGGTCAAAAGACGACCGTGGTCCGAAACCCCAGCCCCTTAACCCTAACCCTAGCCCTAACAGCAGCCTTAAGCCAGCCTCATTCAAAATGGCCCCTTTCACTAAAATATTCACCAAAAATACAAATTCCACCCGAATCCAACGGGGACTGCTGTGTCTCGTTCAGCCGGTACAGGAGCACGTTTGGGAGAAGTTTTCGAGTCAATCGGTCCAAAGACCTGGAAGCTATTGAAATAAATCGGCGGGGTATTTTTTCGTGAAAAATGGTCTTTTCTTTAAAATATTCATGTAAAATACAAATTCCACCGGAATCCAACCAAAACTGGCGACCCTGCTTACACCAGTGAGGAGGACATGCCTGATCGATTTCGGGTCAATCGGTCCAGCCAATCACTAACCCTAACCCTAACCCTAACCCTAGCCTCAGCCTTAAGCCAGGCCTCATGAAAGATTGTCCCTCTGACTAAAATATTCACCAAAAATACAAATTTCACCCGAATCCAACGGGGACTGCTGTGTCTCGTTCAGCCGGTACAGGAGCACGTTTGGGGGAAATTTCGAGTCAATCGGTCCAAAGACCTGGAAGCTATTGAAAAAATCGGCCGAGGTTTTGAGGAAAAATGGCCGCTTTTCCCTTAAAATATTCATGTAAAATACAAATTCCACCAGAATCCGACCAAAACTGCCGAGCCTCATTCCACCGGTGAGGAGGACATGCGTGATCAATTTCGAGTCAATCGGTCAAAAGACGACCGTGGTCCGAAACCCCAGCCCCTTAACCCTAACCCTAGCCCTAACAGCAGCCTTAAGCCAGCCTCATTCAAAATGGCCCCTTTCACTAAAATATTCACCAAAAATACAAATTCCACCCGAATCCAACGGGGACTGCTGTGTCTCGTTCAGCCGGTACAGGAGCACGTTTGGGAGAAGTTTTCGAGTCAATCGGTCCAAAGACCTGGAAGCTATTGAAATAAATCGGCGGGGTATTTTTTCGTGAAAAATGGTCTTTTCTTTAAAATATTCATGTAAAATACAAATTCCACCGGAATCCAACCAAAACTGGCGACCCTGCTTACACCAGTGAGGAGGACATGCCTGATCGATTTCGGGTCAATCGGTCCAGCCAATCACTAACCCTAACCCTAACCCTAACCCTAGCCTCAGCCTTAAGCCAGGCCTCATGAAAGATTGTCCCTCTGACTAAAATATTCACCAAAAATACAAATTTCACCCGAATCCAACGGGGACTGCTGTGTCTCGTTCAGCCGGTACAGGAGCACGTTTGGGGGAAATTTCGAGTCAATCGGTCCAAAGACCTGGAAGCTATTGAAAAAATCGGCCGAGGTTTTGAGGAAAAATGGCCGCTTTTCCCTTAAAATATTCATGTAAAATACAAATTCCACCAGAATCCGACCAAAACTGCCGAGCCTCATTCCACCGGTGAGGAGGACATGCGTGATCAATTTCGAGTCAATCGGTCAAAAGACGACCGTGGTCCGAAACCCCAGCCCCTTAACCCTAACCCTAGCCCTAACAGCAGCCTTAAGCCAGCCTCATTCAAAATGGCCCCTTTCACTAAAATATTCACCAAAAATACAAATTCCACCCGAATCCAACGGGGACTGCTGTGTCTCGTTCAGCCGGTACAGGAGCACGTTTGGGAGAAGTTTTCGAGTCAATCGGTCCAAAGACCTGGAAGCTATTGAAATAAATCGGCGGGGTATTTTTTCGTGAAAAATGGTCTTTTCTTTAAAATATTCATGTAAAATACAAATTCCACCGGAATCCAACCAAAACTGGCGACCCTGCTTACACCAGTGAGGAGGACATGCCTGATCGATTTCGGGTCAATCGGTCCAGCCAATCACTAACCCTAACCCTAACCCTAACCCTAGCCTCAGCCTTAAGCCAGGCCTCATGAAAGATTGTCCCTCTGACTAAAATATTCACCAAAAATACAAATTTCACCCGAATCCAACGGGGACTGCTGTGTCTCGTTCAGCCGGTACAGGAGCACGTTTGGGGGAAATTTCGAGTCAATCGGTCCAAAGACCTGGAAGCTATTGAAAAAATCGGCCGAGGTTTTGAGGAAAAATGGCCGCTTTTCCCTTAAAATATTCATGTAAAATACAAATTCCACCAGAATCCGACCAAAACTGCCGAGCCTCATTCCACCGGTGAGGAGGACATGCGTGATCAATTTCGAGTCAATCGGTCAAAAGACGACCGTGGTCCGAAACCCCAGCCCCTTAACCCTAACCCTAGCCCTAACAGCAGCCTTAAGCCAGCCTCATTCAAAATGGCCCCT
Source organism: Pagrus pagrus (assembly GCF_965226575.1). Classification (NCBI taxonomy): domain Eukaryota; kingdom Metazoa; phylum Chordata; class Actinopteri; order Spariformes; family Sparidae; genus Pagrus; species Pagrus pagrus. Next base: position 60,503 of record NW_028175146.1, on the reverse strand, counting down.
TTCACTAAAATATTCACCAAAAATACAAATTCCACCCGAATCCAACGGGGACTGCTGTGTCTCGTTCAGCCGGTACAGGAGCACGTTTGGGAGAAGTTTTCGAGTCAATCGGTCCAAAGACCTGGAAGCTATTGAAATAAATCGGCGGGGTATTTTTTCGTGAAAAATGGTCTTTTCTTTAAAATATTCATGTAAAATACAAATTCCACCGGAATCCAACCAAAACTGGCGACCCTGCTTACACCAGTGAGGAGGACATGCCTGATCGATTTCGGGTCAATCGGTCCAGCCAATCACTAACCCTAACCCTAACCCTAACCCTAGCCTCAGCCTTAAGCCAGGCCTCATGAAAGATTGTCCCTCTGACTAAAATATTCACCAAAAATACAAATTTCACCCGAATCCAACGGGGACTGCTGTGTCTCGTTCAGCCGGTACAGGAGCACGTTTGGGGGAAATTTCGAGTCAATCGGTCCAAAGACCTGGAAGCTATTGAAAAAATCGGCCGAGGTTTTGAGGAAAAATGGCCGCTTTTCCCTTAAAATATTCATGTAAAATACAAATTCCACCAGAATCCGACCAAAACTGCCGAGCCTCATTCCACCGGTGAGGAGGACATGCGTGATCAATTTCGAGTCAATCGGTCAAAAGACGACCGTGGTCCGAAACCCCAGCCCCTTAACCCTAACCCTAGCCCTAACAGCAGCCTTAAGCCAGCCTCATTCAAAATGGCCCCTTTCACTAAAATATTCACCAAAAATACAAATTCCACCCGAATCCAACGGGGACTGCTGTGTCTCGTTCAGCCGGTACAGGAGCACGTTTGGGAGAAGTTTTCGAGTCAATCGGTCCAAAGACCTGGAAGCTATTGAAATAAATCGGCGGGGTATTTTTTCGTGAAAAATGGTCTTTTCTTTAAAATATTCATGTAAAATACAAATTCCACCGGAATCCAACCAAAACTGGCGACCCTGCTTACACCAGTGAGGAGGACATGCCTGATCGATTTCGGGTCAATCGGTCCAGCCAATCACTAACCCTAACCCTAACCCTAACCCTAGCCTCAGCCTTAAGCCAGGCCTCATGAAAGATTGTCCCTCTGACTAAAATATTCACCAAAAATACAAATTTCACCCGAATCCAACGGGGACTGCTGTGTCTCGTTCAGCCGGTACAGGAGCACGTTTGGGGGAAATTTCGAGTCAATCGGTCCAAAGACCTGGAAGCTATTGAAAAAATCGGCCGAGGTTTTGAGGAAAAATGGCCGCTTTTCCCTTAAAATATTCATGTAAAATACAAATTCCACCAGAATCCGACCAAAACTGCCGAGCCTCATTCCACCGGTGAGGAGGACATGCGTGATCAATTTCGAGTCAATCGGTCAAAAGACGACCGTGGTCCGAAACCCCAGCCCCTTAACCCTAACCCTAGCCCTAACAGCAGCCTTAAGCCAGCCTCATTCAAAATGGCCCCTTTCACTAAAATATTCACCAAAAATACAAATTCCACCCGAATCCAACGGGGACTGCTGTGTCTCGTTCAGCCGGTACAGGAGCACGTTTGGGAGAAGTTTTCGAGTCAATCGGTCCAAAGACCTGGAAGCTATTGAAATAAATCGGCGGGGTATTTTTTCGTGAAAAATGGTCTTTTCTTTAAAATATTCATGTAAAATACAAATTCCACCGGAATCCAACCAAAACTGGCGACCCTGCTTACACCAGTGAGGAGGACATGCCTGATCGATTTCGGGTCAATCGGTCCAGCCAATCACTAACCCTAACCCTAACCCTAACCCTAGCCTCAGCCTTAAGCCAGGCCTCATGAAAGATTGTCCCTCTGACTAAAATATTCACCAAAAATACAAATTTCACCCGAATCCAACGGGGACTGCTGTGTCTCGTTCAGCCGGTACAGGAGCACGTTTGGGGGAAATTTCGAGTCAATCGGTCCAAAGACCTGGAAGCTATTGAAAAAATCGGCCGAGGTTTTGAGGAAAAATGGCCGCTTTTCCCTTAAAATATTCATGTAAAATACAAATTCCACCAGAATCCGACCAAAACTGCCGAGCCTCATTCCACCGGTGAGGAGGACATGCGTGATCAATTTCGAGTCAATCGGTCAAAAGACGACCGTGGTCCGAAACCCCAGCCCCTTAACCCTAACCCTAGCCCTAACAGCAGCCTTAAGCCAGCCTCATTCAAAATGGCCCCTTTCACTAAAATATTCACCAAAAATACAAATTCCACCCGAATCCAACGGGGACTGCTGTGTCTCGTTCAGCCGGTACAGGAGCACGTTTGGGAGAAGTTTTCGAGTCAATCGGTCCAAAGACCTGGAAGCTATTGAAATAAATCGGCGGGGTATTTTTTCGTGAAAAATGGTCTTTTCTTTAAAATATTCATGTAAAATACAAATTCCACCGGAATCCAACCAAAACTGGCGACCCTGCTTACACCAGTGAGGAGGACATGCCTGATCGATTTCGGGTCAATCGGTCCAGCCAATCACTAACCCTAACCCTAACCCTAACCCTAGCCTCAGCCTTAAGCCAGGCCTCATGAAAGATTGTCCCTCTGACTAAAATATTCACCAAAAATACAAATTTCACCCGAATCCAACGGGGACTGCTGTGTCTCGTTCAGCCGGTACAGGAGCACGTTTGGGGGAAATTTCGAGTCAATCGGTCCAAAGACCTGGAAGCTATTGAAAAAATCGGCCGAGGTTTTGAGGAAAAATGGCCGCTTTTCCCTTAAAATATTCATGTAAAATACAAATTCCACCAGAATCCGACCAAAACTGCCGAGCCTCATTCCACCGGTGAGGAGGACATGCGTGATCAATTTCGAGTCAATCGGTCAAAAGACGACCGTGGTCCGAAACCCCAGCCCCTTAACCCTAACCCTAGCCCTAACAGCAGCCTTAAGCCAGCCTCATTCAAAATGGCCCCTTTCACTAAAATATTCACCAAAAATACAAATTCCACCCGAATCCAACGGGGACTGCTGTGTCTCGTTCAGCCGGTACAGGAGCACGTTTGGGAGAAGTTTTCGAGTCAATCGGTCCAAAGACCTGGAAGCTATTGAAATAAATCGGCGGGGTATTTTTTCGTGAAAAATGGTCTTTTCTTTAAAATATTCATGTAAAATACAAATTCCACCGGAATCCAACCAAAACTGGCGACCCTGCTTACACCAGTGAGGAGGACATGCCTGATCGATTTCGGGTCAATCGGTCCAGCCAATCACTAACCCTAACCCTAACCCTAACCCTAGCCTCAGCCTTAAGCCAGGCCTCATGAAAGATTGTCCCTCTGACTAAAATATTCACCAAAAATACAAATTTCACCCGAATCCAACGGGGACTGCTGTGTCTCGTTCAGCCGGTACAGGAGCACGTTTGGGGGAAATTTCGAGTCAATCGGTCCAAAGACCTGGAAGCTATTGAAAAAATCGGCCGAGGTTTTGAGGAAAAATGGCCGCTTTTCCCTTAAAATATTCATGTAAAATACAAATTCCACCAGAATCCGACCAAAACTGCCGAGCCTCATTCCACCGGTGAGGAGGACATGCGTGATCAATTTCGAGTCAATCGGTCAAAAGACGACCGTGGTCCGAAACCCCAGCCCCTTAACCCTAACCCTAGCCCTAACAGCAGCCTTAAGCCAGCCTCATTCAAAATGGCCCCTTTCACTAAAATATTCACCAAAAATACAAATTCCACCCGAATCCAACGGGGACTGCTGTGTCTCGTTCAGCCGGTACAGGAGCACGTTTGGGAGAAGTTTTCGAGTCAATCGGTCCAAAGACCTGGAAGCTATTGAAATAAATCGGCGGGGTATTTTTTCGTGAAAAATGGTCTTTTCTTTAAAATATTCATGTAAAATACAAATTCCACCGGAATCCAACCAAAACTGGCGACCCTGCTTACACCAGTGAGGAGGACATGCCTGATCGATTTCGGGTCAATCGGTCCAGCCAATCACTAACCCTAACCCTAACCCTAACCCTAGCCTCAGCCTTAAGCCAGGCCTCATGAAAGATTGTCCCTCTGACTAAAATATTCACCAAAAATACAAATTTCACCCGAATCCAACGGGGACTGCTGTGTCTCGTTCAGCCGGTACAGGAGCACGTTTGGGGGAAATTTCGAGTCAATCGGTCCAAAGACCTGGAAGCTATTGAAAAAATCGGCCGAGGTTTTGAGGAAAAATGGCCGCTTTTCCCTTAAAATATTCATGTAAAATACAAATTCCACCAGAATCCGACCAAAACTGCCGAGCCTCATTCCACCGGTGAGGAGGACATGCGTGATCAATTTCGAGTCAATCGGTCAAAAGACGACCGTGGTCCGAAACCCCAGCCCCTTAACCCTAACCCTAGCCCTAACAGCAGCCTTAAGCCAGCCTCATTCAAAATGGCCCCTTTCACTAAAATATTCACCAAAAATACAAATTCCACCCGAATCCAACGGGGACTGCTGTGTCTCGTTCAGCCGGTACAGGAGCACGTTTGGGAGAAGTTTTCGAGTCAATCGGTCCAAAGACCTGGAAGCTATTGAAATAAATCGGCGGGGTATTTTTTCGTGAAAAATGGTCTTTTCTTTAAAATATTCATGTAAAATACAAATTCCACCGGAATCCAACCAAAACTGGCGACCCTGCTTACACCAGTGAGGAGGACATGCCTGATCGATTTCGGGTCAATCGGTCCAGCCAATCACTAACCCTAACCCTAACCCTAACCCTAGCCTCAGCCTTAAGCCAGGCCTCATGAAAGATTGTCCCTCTGACTAAAATATTCACCAAAAATACAAATTTCACCCGAATCCAACGGGGACTGCTGTGTCTCGTTCAGCCGGTACAGGAGCACGTTTGGGGGAAATTTCGAGTCAATCGGTCCAAAGACCTGGAAGCTATTGAAAAAATCGGCCGAGGTTTTGAGGAAAAATGGCCGCTTTTCCCTTAAAATATTCATGTAAAATACAAATTCCACCAGAATCCGACCAAAACTGCCGAGCCTCATTCCACCGGTGAGGAGGACATGCGTGATCAATTTCGAGTCAATCGGTCAAAAGACGACCGTGGTCCGAAACCCCAGCCCCTTAACCCTAACCCTAGCCCTAACAGCAGCCTTAAGCCAGCCTCATTCAAAATGGCCCCTTTCACTAAAATATTCACCAAAAATACAAATTCCACCCGAATCCAACGGGGACTGCTGTGTCTCGTTCAGCCGGTACAGGAGCACGTTTGGGAGAAGTTTTCGAGTCAATCGGTCCAAAGACCTGGAAGCTATTGAAATAAATCGGCGGGGTATTTTTTCGTGAAAAATGGTCTTTTCTTTAAAATATTCATGTAAAATACAAATTCCACCGGAATCCAACCAAAACTGGCGACCCTGCTTACACCAGTGAGGAGGACATGCCTGATCGATTTCGGGTCAATCGGTCCAGCCAATCACTAACCCTAACCCTAACCCTAACCCTAGCCTCAGCCTTAAGCCAGGCCTCATGAAAGATTGTCCCTCTGACTAAAATATTCACCAAAAATACAAATTTCACCCGAATCCAACGGGGACTGCTGTGTCTCGTTCAGCCGGTACAGGAGCACGTTTGGGGGAAATTTCGAGTCAATCGGTCCAAAGACCTGGAAGCTATTGAAAAAATCGGCCGAGGTTTTGAGGAAAAATGGCCGCTTTTCCCTTAAAATATTCATGTAAAATACAAATTCCACCAGAATCCGACCAAAACTGCCGAGCCTCATTCCACCGGTGAGGAGGACATGCGTGATCAATTTCGAGTCAATCGGTCAAAAGACGACCGTGGTCCGAAACCCCAGCCCCTTAACCCTAACCCTAGCCCTAACAGCAGCCTTAAGCCAGCCTCATTCAAAATGGCCCCTTTCACTAAAATATTCACCAAAAATACAAATTCCACCCGAATCCAACGGGGACTGCTGTGTCTCGTTCAGCCGGTACAGGAGCACGTTTGGGAGAAGTTTTCGAGTCAATCGGTCCAAAGACCTGGAAGCTATTGAAATAAATCGGCGGGGTATTTTTTCGTGAAAAATGGTCTTTTCTTTAAAATATTCATGTAAAATACAAATTCCACCGGAATCCAACCAAAACTGGCGACCCTGCTTACACCAGTGAGGAGGACATGCCTGATCGATTTCGGGTCAATCGGTCCAGCCAATCACTAACCCTAACCCTAACCCTAACCCTAGCCTCAGCCTTAAGCCAGGCCTCATGAAAGATTGTCCCTCTGACTAAAATATTCACCAAAAATACAAATTTCACCCGAATCCAACGGGGACTGCTGTGTCTCGTTCAGCCGGTACAGGAGCACGTTTGGGGGAAATTTCGAGTCAATCGGTCCAAAGACCTGGAAGCTATTGAAAAAATCGGCCGAGGTTTTGAGGAAAAATGGCCGCTTTTCCCTTAAAATATTCATGTAAAATACAAATTCCACCAGAATCCGACCAAAACTGCCGAGCCTCATTCCACCGGTGAGGAGGACATGCGTGATCAATTTCGAGTCAATCGGTCAAAAGACGACCGTGGTCCGAAACCCCAGCCCCTTAACCCTAACCCTAGCCCTAACAGCAGCCTTAAGCCAGCCTCATTCAAAATGGCCCCTTTCACTAAAATATTCACCAAAAATACAAATTCCACCCGAATCCAACGGGGACTGCTGTGTCTCGTTCAGCCGGTACAGGAGCACGTTTGGGAGAAGTTTTCGAGTCAATCGGTCCAAAGACCTGGAAGCTATTGAAATAAATCGGCGGGGTATTTTTTCGTGAAAAATGGTCTTTTCTTTAAAATATTCATGTAAAATACAAATTCCACCGGAATCCAACCAAAACTGGCGACCCTGCTTACACCAGTGAGGAGGACATGCCTGATCGATTTCGGGTCAATCGGTCCAGCCAATCACTAACCCTAACCCTAACCCTAACCCTAGCCTCAGCCTTAAGCCAGGCCTCATGAAAGATTGTCCCTCTGACTAAAATATTCACCAAAAATACAAATTTCACCCGAATCCAACGGGGACTGCTGTGTCTCGTTCAGCCGGTACAGGAGCACGTTTGGGGGAAATTTCGAGTCAATCGGTCCAAAGACCTGGAAGCTATTGAAAAAATCGGCCGAGGTTTTGAGGAAAAATGGCCGCTTTTCCCTTAAAATATTCATGTAAAATACAAATTCCACCAGAATCCGACCAAAACTGCCGAGCCTCATTCCACCGGTGAGGAGGACATGCGTGATCAATTTCGAGTCAATCGGTCAAAAGACGACCGTGGTCCGAAACCCCAGCCCCTTAACCCTAACCCTAGCCCTAACAGCAGCCTTAAGCCAGCCTCATTCAAAATGGCCCCTTTCACTAAAATATTCACCAAAAATACAAATTCCACCCGAATCCAACGGGGACTGCTGTGTCTCGTTCAGCCGGTACAGGAGCACGTTTGGGAGAAGTTTTCGAGTCAATCGGTCCAAAGACCTGGAAGCTATTGAAATAAATCGGCGGGGTATTTTTTCGTGAAAAATGGTCTTTTCTTTAAAATATTCATGTAAAATACAAATTCCACCGGAATCCAACCAAAACTGGCGACCCTGCTTACACCAGTGAGGAGGACATGCCTGATCGATTTCGGGTCAATCGGTCCAGCCAATCACTAACCCTAACCCTAACCCTAACCCTAGCCTCAGCCTTAAGCCAGGCCTCATGAAAGATTGTCCCTCTGACTAAAATATTCACCAAAAATACAAATTTCACCCGAATCCAACGGGGACTGCTGTGTCTCGTTCAGCCGGTACAGGAGCACGTTTGGGGGAAATTTCGAGTCAATCGGTCCAAAGACCTGGAAGCTATTGAAAAAATCGGCCGAGGTTTTGAGGAAAAATGGCCGCTTTTCCCTTAAAATATTCATGTAAAATACAAATTCCACCAGAATCCGACCAAAACTGCCGAGCCTCATTCCACCGGTGAGGAGGACATGCGTGATCAATTTCGAGTCAATCGGTCAAAAGACGACCGTGGTCCGAAACCCCAGCCCCTTAACCCTAACCCTAGCCCTAACAGCAGCCTTAAGCCAGCCTCATTCAAAATGGCCCCTTTCACTAAAATATTCACCAAAAATACAAATTCCACCCGAATCCAACGGGGACTGCTGTGTCTCGTTCAGCCGGTACAGGAGCACGTTTGGGAGAAGTTTTCGAGTCAATCGGTCCAAAGACCTGGAAGCTATTGAAATAAATCGGCGGGGTATTTTTTCGTGAAAAATGGTCTTTTCTTTAAAATATTCATGTAAAATACAAATTCCACCGGAATCCAACCAAAACTGGCGACCCTGCTTACACCAGTGAGGAGGACATGCCTGATCGATTTCGGGTCAATCGGTCCAGCCAATCACTAACCCTAACCCTAACCCTAACCCTAGCCTCAGCCTTAAGCCAGGCCTCATGAAAGATTGTCCCTCTGACTAAAATATTCACCAAAAATACAAATTTCACCCGAATCCAACGGGGACTGCTGTGTCTCGTTCAGCCGGTACAGGAGCACGTTTGGGGGAAATTTCGAGTCAATCGGTCCAAAGACCTGGAAGCTATTGAAAAAATCGGCCGAGGTTTTGAGGAAAAATGGCCGCTTTTCCCTTAAAATATTCATGTAAAATACAAATTCCACCAGAATCCGACCAAAACTGCCGAGCCTCATTCCACCGGTGAGGAGGACATGCGTGATCAATTTCGAGTCAATCGGTCAAAAGACGACCGTGGTCCGAAACCCCAGCCCCTTAACCCTAACCCTAGCCCTAACAGCAGCCTTAAGCCAGCCTCATTCAAAATGGCCCCTTTCACTAAAATATTCACCAAAAATACAAATTCCACCCGAATCCAACGGGGACTGCTGTGTCTCGTTCAGCCGGTACAGGAGCACGTTTGGGAGAAGTTTTCGAGTCAATCGGTCCAAAGACCTGGAAGCTATTGAAATAAATCGGCGGGGTATTTTTTCGTGAAAAATGGTCTTTTCTTTAAAATATTCATGTAAGATACAAATTCCACCGGAATCCAACCAAAACTGGCGACCCTGCTTACACCAGTGAGGAGGACATGCCTGATCGATTTCGGGTCAATCGGTCCAGCCAATCACTAACCCTAACCCTAACCCTAACCCTAGCCTCAGCCTTAAGCCAGGCCTCATGAAAGATTGTCCCTCTGACTAAAATATTCACCAAAAATACAAATTTCACCCGAATCCAACGGGGACTGCTGTGTCTCGTTCAGCCGGTACAGGAGCACGTTTGGGGGAAATTTCGAGTCAATCGGTCCAAAGACCTGGAAGCTATTGAAAAAATCGGCCGAGGTTTTGAGGAAAAATGGCCGCTTTTCCCTTAAAATATTCATGTAAAATACAAATTCCACCAGAATCCGACCAAAACTGCCGAGCCTCATTCCACCGGTGAGGAGGACATGCGTGATCAATTTCGAGTCAATCGGTCAAAAGACGACCGTGGTCCGAAACCCCAGCCCCTTAACCCTAACCCTAGCCCTAACAGCAGCCTTAAGCCAGCCTCATTCAAAATGGCCCCTTTCACTAAAATATTCACCAAAAATACAAATTCCACCCGAATCCAACGGGGACTGCTGTGTCTCGTTCAGCCGGTACAGGAGCACGTTTGGGAGAAGTTTTCGAGTCAATCGGTCCAAAGACCTGGAAGCTATTGAAATAAATCGGCGGGGTATTTTTTCGTGAAAAATGGTCTTTTCTTTAAAATATTCATGTAAAATACAAATTCCACCGGAATCCAACCAAAACTGGCGACCCTGCTTACACCAGTGAGGAGGACATGCCTGATCGATTTCGGGTCAATCGGTCCAGCCAATCACTAACCCTAACCCTAACCCTAACCCTAGCCTCAGCCTTAAGCCAGGCCTCATGAAAGATTGTCCCTCTGACTAAAATATTCACCAAAAATACAAATTTCACCCGAATCCAACGGGGACTGCTGTGTCTCGTTCAGCCGGTACAGGAGCACGTTTGGGGGAAATTTCGAGTCAATCGGTCCAAAGACCTGGAAGCTATTGAAAAAATCGGCCGAGGTTTTGAGGAAAAATGGCCGCTTTTCCCTTAAAATATTCATGTAAAATACAAATTCCACCAGAATCCGACCAAAACTGCCGAGCCTCATTCCACCGGTGAGGAGGACATGCGTGATCAATTTCGAGTCAATCGGTCAAAAGACGACCGTGGTCCGAAACCCCAGCCCCTTAACCCTAACCCTAGCCCTAACAGCAGCCTTAAGCCAGCCTCATTCAAAATGGCCCCTTTCACTAAAATATTCACCAAAAATACAAATTCCACCCGAATCCAACGGGGACTGCTGTGTCTCGTTCAGCCGGTACAGGAGCACGTTTGGGAGAAGTTTTCGAGTCAATCGGTCCAAAGACCTGGAAGCTATTGAAATAAATCGGCGGGGTATTTTTTCGTGAAAAATGGTCTTTTCTTTAAAATATTCATGTAAAATACAAATTCCACCGGAATCCAACCAAAACTGGCGACCCTGCTTACACCAGTGAGGAGGACATGCCTGATCGATTTCGGGTCAATCGGTCCAGCCAATCACTAACCCTAACCCTAACCCTAACCCTAGCCTCAGCCTTAAGCCAGGCCTCATGAAAGATTGTCCCTCTGACTAAAATATTCACCAAAAATACAAATTTCACCCGAATCCAACGGGGACTGCTGTGTCTCGTTCAGCCGGTACAGGAGCACGTTTGGGGGAAATTTCGAGTCAATCGGTCCAAAGACCTGGAAGCTATTGAAAAAATCGGCCGAGGTTTTGAGGAAAAATGGCCGCTTTTCCCTTAAAATATTCATGTAAAATACAAATTCCACCAGAATCCGACCAAAACTGCCGAGCCTCATTCCACCGGTGAGGAGGACATGCGTGATCAATTTCGAGTCAATCGGTCAAAAGACGACCGTGGTCCGAAACCCCAGCCCCTTAACCCTAACCCTAGCCCTAACAGCAGCCTTAAGCCAGCCTCATTCAAAATGGCCCCTTTCACTAAAATATTCACCAAAAATACAAATTCCACCCGAATCCAACGGGGACTGCTGTGTCTCGTTCAGCCGGTACAGGAGCACGTTTGGGAGAAGTTTTCGAGTCAATCGGTCCAAAGACCTGGAAGCTATTGAAATAAATCGGCGGGGTATTTTTTCGTGAAAAATGGTCTTTTCTTTAAAATATTCATGTAAGATACAAATTCCACCGGAATCCAACCAAAACTGGCGACCCTGCTTACACCAGTGAGGAGGACATGCCTGATCGATTTCGGGTCAATCGGTCCAGCCAATCACTAACCCTAACCCTAACCCTAACCCTAGCCTCAGCCTTAAGCCAGGCCTCATGAAAGATTGTCCCTCTGACTAAAATATTCACCAAAAATACAAATTTCACCCGAATCCAACGGGGACTGCTGTGTCTCGTTCAGCCGGTACAGGAGCACGTTTGGGGGAAATTTCGAGTCAATCGGTCCAAAGACCTGGAAGCTATTGAAAAAATCGGCCGAGGTTTTGAGGAAAAATGGCCGCTTTTCCCTTAAAATATTCATGTAAAATACAAATTCCACCAGAATCCGACCAAAACTGCCGAGCCTCATTCCACCGGTGAGGAGGACATGCGTGATCAATTTCGAGTCAATCGGTCAAAAGACGACCGTGGTCCGAAACCCCAGCCCCTTAACCCTAACCCTAGCCCTAACAGCAGCCTTAAGCCAGCCTCATTCAAAATGGCCCCTTTCACTAAAATATTCACCAAAAATACAAATTCCACCCGAATCCAACGGGGACTGCTGTGTCTCGTTCAGCCGGTACAGGAGCACGTTTGGGAGAAGTTTTCGAGTCAATCGGTCCAAAGACCTGGAAGCTATTGAAATAAATCGGCGGGGTATTTTTTCGTGAAAAATGGTCTTTTCTTTAAAATATTCATGTAAAATACAAATTCCACCGGAATCCAACCAAAACTGGCGACCCTGCTTACACCAGTGAGGAGGACATGCCTGATCGATTTCGGGTCAATCGGTCCAGCCAATCACTAACCCTAACCCTAACCCTAACCCTAGCCTCAGCCTTAAGCCAGGCCTCATGAAAGATTGTCCCTCTGACTAAAATATTCACCAAAAATACAAATTTCACCCGAATCCAACGGGGACTGCTGTGTCTCGTTCAGCCGGTACAGGAGCACGTTTGGGGGAAATTTCGAGTCAATCGGTCCAAAGACCTGGAAGCTATTGAAAAAATCGGCCGAGGTTTTGAGGAAAAATGGCCGCTTTTCCCTTAAAATATTCATGTAAAATACAAATTCCACCAGAATCCGACCAAAACTGCCGAGCCTCATTCCACCGGTGAGGAGGACATGCGTGATCAATTTCGAGTCAATCGGTCAAAAGACGACCGTGGTCCGAAACCCCAGCCCCTTAACCCTAACCCTAGCCCTGACAGCAGCCTTAAGCCAGCCTCATTCAAAATGGCCCCTTTCACTAAAATATTCACCAAAAATACAAATTCCACCCGAATCCAACGGGGACTGCTGTGTCTCGTTCAGCCGGTACAGGAGCACGTTTGGGAGAAGTTTCGAGTCAATCGGTCCAAAGACCTGGAAGCTATTGAAATAAATCGGCGGGGTATTTTTTCGTGAAAAATGGTCTTTTCTTTAAAATATTCATGTAAAATACAAATTCCACCGGAATCCAACCAAAACTGGCGACCCTGCTTACACCAGTGAGGAGGACATGCCTGATCGATTTCGGGTCAATCGGTCCAGCCAATCACTAACCCTAACCCTAACCCTAACCCTAGCCTCAGCCTTAAGCCAGGCCTCATGAAAGATTGTCCCTCTGACTAAAATATTCACCAAAAATACAAATTTCACCCGAATCCAACGGGGACTGCTGTGTCTCGTTCAGCCGGTACAGGAGCACGTTTGGGGGAAATTTCGAGTCAATCGGTCCAAAGACCTGGAAGCTATTGAAAAAATCGGCCGAGGTTTTGAGGAAAAATGGCCGCTTTTCCCTTAAAATATTCATGTAAAATACAAATTCCACCAGAATCCGACCAAAACTGCCGAGCCTCATTCCACCGGTGAGGAGGACATGCGTGATCAATTTCGAGTCAATCGGTCAAAAGACGACCGTGGTCCGAAACCCCAGCCCCTTAACCCTAACCCTAGCCCTAACAGCAGCCTTAAGCCAGCCTCATTCAAAATGGCCCCTTTCACTAAAATATTCACCAAAAATACAAATTCCACCCGAATCCAACGGGGACTGCTGTGTCTCGTTCAGCCGGTACAGGAGCACGTTTGGGAGAAGTTTCGAGTCAATCGGTCCAAAGACCTGGAAGCTATTGAAATAAATCGGCGGGGTATTTTTTCGTGAAAAATGGTCTTTTCTTTAAAATATTCATGTAAAATACAAATTCCACCGGAATCCAACCAAAACTGGCGACCCTGCTTACACCAGTGAGGAGGACATGCCTGATCGATTTCGGGTCAATCGGTCCAGCCAATCACTAACCCTAACCCTAACCCTAACCCTAGCCTCAGCCTTAAGCCAGGCCTCATGAAAGATTGTCCCTCTGACTAAAATATTCACCAAAAATACAAATTTCACCCGAATCCAACGGGGACTGCTGTGTCTCGTTCAGCCGGTACAGGAGCACGTTTGGGGGAAATTTCGAGTCAATCGGTCCAAAGACCTGGAAGCTATTGAAAAAATCGGCCGAGGTTTTGAGGAAAAATGGCCGCTTTTCCCTTAAAATATTCATGTAAAATACAAATTCCACCAGAATCCGACCAAAACTGCCGAGCCTCATTCCACCGGTGAGGAGGACATGCGTGATCAATTTCGAGTCAATCGGTCAAAAGACGACCGTGGTCCGAAACCCCAGCCCCTTAACCCTAACCCTAGCCCTAACAGCAGCCTTAAGCCAGCCTCATTCAAAATGGCCCCTTTCACTAAAATATTCACCAAAAATACAAATTCCACCCGAATCCAACGGGGACTGCTGTGTCTCGTTCAGCCGGTACAGGAGCACGTTTGGGAGAAGTTTCGAGTCAATCGGTCCAAAGACCTGGAAGCTATTGAAATAAATCGGCGGGGTATTTTTTCGTGAAAAATGGTCTTTTCTTTAAAATATTCATGTAAAATACAAATTCCACCGGAATCCAACCAAAACTGGCGACCCTGCTTACACCAGTGAGGAGGACATGCCTGATCGATTTCGGGTCAATCGGTCCAGCCAATCACTAACCCTAACCCTAACCCTAACCCTAGCCTCAGCCTTAAGCCAGGCCTCATGAAAGATTGTCCCTCTGACTAAAATATTCACCAAAAATACAAATTTCACCCGAATCCAACGGGGACTGCTGTGTCTCGTTCAGCCGGTACAGGAGCACGTTTGGGGGAAATTTCGAGTCAATCGGTCCAAAGACCTGGAAGCTATTGAAAAAATCGGCCGAGGTTTTGAGGAAAAATGGCCGCTTTTCCCTTAAAATATTCATGTAAAATACAAATTCCACCAGAATCCGACCAAAACTGCCGAGCCTCATTCCACCGGTGAGGAGGACATGCGTGATCAATTTCGAGTCAATCGGTCAAAAGACGACCGTGGTCCGAAACCCCAGCCCCTTAACCCTAACCCTAGCCCTGACAGCAGCCTTAAGCCAGCCTCATTCAAAATGGCCCCTTTCACTAAAATATTCACCAAAAATACAAATTCCACCCGAATCCAACGGGGACTGCTGTGTCTCGTTCAGCCGGTACAGGAGCACGTTTGGGAGAAGTTTCGAGTCAATCGGTCCAAAGACCTGGAAGCTATTGAAATAAATCGGCGGGGTATTTTTTCGTGAAAAATGGTCTTTTCTTTAAAATATTCATGTAAAATACAAATTCCACCGGAATCCAACCAAAACTGGCGACCCTGCTTACACCAGTGAGGAGGACATGCCTGATCGATTTCGGGTCAATCGGTCCAGCCAATCACTAACCCTAACCCTAACCCTAACCCTAGCCTCAGCCTTAAGCCAGGCCTCATGAAAGATTGTCCCTCTGACTAAAATATTCACCAAAAATACAAATTTCACCCGAATCCAACGGGGACTGCTGTGTCTCGTTCAGCCGGTACAGGAGCACGTTTGGGGGAAATTTCGAGTCAATCGGTCCAAAGACCTGGAAGCTATTGAAAAAATCGGCCGAGGTTTTGAGGAAAAATGGCCGCTTTTCCCTTAAAATATTCATGTAAAATACAAATTCCACCAGAATCCGACCAAAACTGCCGAGCCTCATTCCACCGGTGAGGAGGACATGCGTGATCAATTTCGAGTCAATCGGTCAAAAGACGACCGTGGTCCGAAACCCCAGCCCCTTAACCCTAACCCTAGCCCTTACAGCAGCCTTAAGCCAGCCTCATTCAAAATGGCCCCTTTCACTAAAATATTCACCAAAAATACAAATTCCACCCGAATCCAACGGGGACTGCTGTGTCTCGTTCAGCCGGTACAGGAGCACGTTTGGGAGAAGTTTCGAGTCAATCGGTCCAAAGACCTGGAAGCTATTGAAATAAATCGGCGGGGTATTTTTTCGTGAAAAATGGTCTTTTCTTTAAAATATTCATGTAAAATACAAATTCCACCGGAATCCAACCAAAACTGGCGACCCTGCTTACACCAGTGAGGAGGACATGCCTGACCGATTTCGGGTCAATCGGTCCAGCCAATCACTAACCCTAACCCTAACCCTAACCCTAGCCTCAGCCTTAAGCCAGGCCTCATGAAAGATTGTCCCTCTGACTAAAATATTCACCAAAAATACAAATTTCACCCGAATCCAACGGGGACTGCTGTGTCTCGTTCAGCCGGAACAGGAGCACGTTTGGGGGAAATTTCGAGTCAATCGGTCCAAAGACCTGGAAGCTATTGAAAAAATCGGCCGAGGTTTTGAGGAAAAATGGCCGCTTTTCCCTTAAAATATTCATGTAAAATACAAATTCCACCAGAATCCGACCAAAACTGCCGAGCCTCATTCCACCGGTGAGGAGGACATGCGTGATCAATTTCGAGTCAATCGGTCAAAAGACGACCGTGGTCCGAAACCCCAGCCCCTTAACCCTAACCCTAGCCCTAACAGCAGCCTTAAGCCAGCCTCATTCAAAATGGCCCCTTTCACTAAAATATTCACCAAAAATACAAATTCCACCCGAATCCAACGGGGACTGCTGTGTCTCGTTCAGCCGGTACAGGAGCACGTTTGGGAGAAGTTTCGAGTCAATCGGTCCAAAGACCTGGAAGCTATTGAAATAAATCGGCGGGGTATTTTTTCGTGAAAAATGGTCTTTTCTTTAAAATATTCATGTAAAATACAAATTCCACCGGAATCCAACCAAAACTGGCGACCCTGCTTACACCAGTGAGGAGGACATGCCTGATCGATTTCGGGTCAATCGGTCCAGCCAATCACTAACCCTAACCCTAACCCTAACCCTAGCCTCAGCCTTAAGCCAGGCCTCATGAAAGATTGTCCCTCTGACTAAAATATTCACCAAAAATACAAATTTCACCCGAATCCAACGGGGACTGCTGTGTCTCGTTCAGCCGGTACAGGAGCACGTTTGGGGGAAATTTCGAGTCAATCGGTCCAAAGACCTGGAAGCTATTGAAAAAATCGGCCGAGGTTTTGAGGAAAAATGGCCGCTTTTCCCTTAAAATATTCATGTAAAATACAAATTCCACCAGAATCCGACCAAAACTGCCGAGCCTCATTCCACCGGTGAGGAGGACATGCGTGATCAATTTCGAGTCAATCGGTCAAAAGACGACCGTGGTCCGAAACCCCAGCCCCTTAACCCTAACCCTAGCCCTAACAGCAGCCTTAAGCCAGCCTCATTCAAAATGGCCCCTTTCACTAAAATATTCACCAAAAATACAAATTCCACCCGAATCCAACGGGGACTGCTGTGTCTCGTTCAGCCGGTACAGGAGCACGTTTGGGAGAAGTTTTCGAGTCAATCGGTCCAAAGACCTGGAAGCTATTGAAATAAATCGGCGGGGTATTTTTTCGTGAAAAATGGTCTTTTCTTTAAAATATTCATGTAAAATACAAATTCCACCGGAATCCAACCAAAACTGGCGACCCTGCTTACACCAGTGAGGAGGACATGCCTGATCGATTTCGGGTCAATCGGTCCAGCCAATCACTAACCCTAACCCTAACCCTAACCCTAGCCTCAGCCTTAAGCCAGGCCTCATGAAAGATTGTCCCTCTGACTAAAATATTCACCAAAAATACAAATTTCACCCGAATCCAACGGGGACTGCTGTGTCTCGTTCAGCCGGTACAGGAGCACGTTTGGGGGAAATTTCGAGTCAATCGGTCCAAAGACCTGGAAGCTATTGAAAAAATCGGCCGAGGTTTTGAGAAAAATGGCCGCTTTTCCTTAAAATATTCATGTAAAATACAAATTCCACCAGAATCCGACCAAAACTGCCGAGCCTCATTCCACCGGTGAGGAGGACATGCGTGATCAATTTCGAGTCAATCGGTCAAAAGACGACCGTGGTCCGAAACCCAGCCCCTTAACCCTAACCCTAGCCCTTACAGCAGCCTTAAGCCAGCCTCATTCAAAATGGCCCCTTTCACTAAAATATTCACCAAAAATACAAATTCCACCCGAATCCAACGGGGACTGCTGTGTCTCGTTCAGCCGGTACAGGAGCACGTTTGGGAGAAGTTTCGAGTCAATCGGTCCAAAGACCTGGAAGCTATTGAAATAAATCGGCGGGGTATTTTTTCGTGAAAAATGGTCTTTTCTTTAAATATTCATGTAAAATACAAATTCCACCGGAATCCAACCAAAACTGGCGACCCTGCTTACACCAGTGAGGAGGACATGCCTGATCGATTTCGGGTCAATCGGTCCAGCCAATCACTAACCCTAACCCTAACCCTAACCCTAGCCTCAGCCTTAAGCCAGGCCTCATGAAAGATTGTCCCTCTGACTAAATATTCACCAAAAATACAAATTTCACCGAATCCAACGGGGACTGCTGTGTCTCGTTCAGCCGGTACAGGAGCACGTTTGGGGGAAATTTCGAGTCAATCGGTCCAAAGACCTGGAAGCTATTGAAAAAATCGGCCGAGGTTTTGAGGAAAAATGGCCGCTTTTCCCTTAAAATATTCATGTAAAATACAAATTCCACCAGAATCCGACCAAAACTGCCGAGCCTCATTCCACCGGTGAGGAGGACATGCGTGATCAATTTCGAGTCAATCGGTCAAAAGACGACCGTGGTCCGAAACCCCAGCCCCTTAACCCTAACCCTAGCCCTAACAGCAGCCTTAAGCCAGCCTCATTCAAAATGGCCCCTTTCACTAAAATATTCACCAAAAATACAAATTCCACCCGAATCCAACGGGGACTGCTGTGTCTCGTTCAGCCGGTACAGGAGCACGTTTGGAGAAGTTTTCGAGTCAATCGGTCCAAAGACCTGGAAGCTATTGAAATAAATCGGCGGGGTATTTTTTCGTGAAAAATGGTCTTTTCTTTAAAATATTCATGTAAAATACAAATTCCACCGGAATCCAACCAAAACTGGCGACCCTGCTTACACCAGTGAGGAGGACATGCCTGATCGATTTCGGGTCAATCGGTCCAGCCAATCACTAACCCTAACCTAACCCTAACCCTAGCCTCAGCCTTAAGCCAGCCTCATGAAAGATTGTCCCTCTGACTAAAATATTCACCAAAAATACAAATTTCACCCGAATCCAACGGGACTGCTGTGTCTCGTTCTAGCCGGTACAGGAGCACGTTTGGGGGAAATTTCGAGTCAATCGGTCCAAAGACCTGGAAGCTATTGAAAAAATCGGCCGAGGTTTTGAGGAAAAATGGCCGCTTTTCCCTTAAAATATTCATGTAAAATACAAATTCCACCAGAATCCGACCAAAACTTGCCGAGCCTCATTCCACCGGTGAGGAGGACATGCGTGATCAATTTCGAGTCAATCGGTCAAAAGACGACCGTGGTCCGAAACCCCAGCCCCTTAACCCTAACCCTAGCCCTACAGCAGCCTTAAGCCAGCCTCATTCAAAATGGCCCCTTTCACTAAAATATTCACCAAAAATACAAATTCCACCCGAATCAACGGGGACTGCTGTGTCTCGTTCAGCCGGTACAGGAGCACGTTTGGGAGAAGTTTTCGAGTCAATCGGTCCAAAGACCTGGAAGCTATTGAAATAAATCGGCGGGGTATTTTTTCGTGAAAAATGGTCTTTTCTTTAAAATATTCATGTAAAATACAAATTCCACCGAATCCAACCAAAACTGGCGACCCTGCTTACACCAGTGAGGAGGACATGCCTGATCGATTTCGGGTCAATCGGTCCAGCCAATCACTAACCCTAACCCTAACCCTAACCCTAGCCTCAGCCTTAAGCCAGGCCTCATGAAAGATTGTCCCTCTGACTAAAATATTCACCAAAAATACAAATTTCACCCGAATCCAACGGGGACTGCTGTGTCTCGTTCAGCCGGTACAGGAGCACGTTTGGGGGAAATTTCGAGTCAATCGGTCCAAAGACCTGAAGCTATTGAAAAAATCGGCCGAGGTTTTGAGGAAAAATGGCCGCTTTTCCCTTAAATATTCATGTAAAATACAAATTCCACCAGAATCCGACCAAAACTGCCGAGCCTCATTCCACCGGTGAGGAGGACATGCGTGATCAATTTCGAGTCAATCGGTCAAAAGACGACCGTGGTCCGAAACCCCAGCCCCTTAACCCTAACCCTAGCCCTAACAGCAGCCTTAAGCCAGCCTCATTCAAAATGGCCCCTTTCACTAAAATATTCACCAAAAATACAAATTCCACCCGAATCCAACGGGGACTGCTGTGTCTCGTTCAGCCGGTACAGGAGCACGTTTGGGAGAAGTTTTCGAGTCAATCGGTCCAAAGACCTGGAAGCTATTGAAATAAATCGGCGGGGTATTTTTTCGTGAAAAATGGTCTTTTCTTTAAAATATTCATGTAAAATACAAATTCCACCGGAATCCAACAAAACTGGCGACCCTGCTTACACCAGTGAGGAGGACATGCCTGATCGATTTCGGGTCAATCGGTCCAGCCAATCACTAACCCTAACCCTAACCCTAACCCTAGCCTCAGCCTTAAGCCAGGCCTCATGAAAGATTGTCCCTCTGACTAAAATATTCACCAAAAATACAAATTTCACCCGAATCCAACGGGGACTGCTGTGTCTCGTTCAGCCGGTACAGGAGCACGTTTGGGGGAAATTTCGAGTCAATCGGTCCAAAGACCTGGAAGCTATTGAAAAAATCGGCCGAGGTTTTGAGGAAAAATGGCCGCTTTTCCTTAAAATATTCATGTATTAAAATATTCATGTAAAATACAAATTCCACCAGAATCCGACCAAAACTGCCGAGCCTCATTCCACCGGTGAGGAGGACATGCGTGATCAATTTCGAGTCAATCGGTCAAAAGACGACCGTGGTCCGAAACCCCAGCCCCTTAACCCTAACCCTAGCCCTTACAGCAGCCTTAAGCCAGCCTCATTCAAAATGGCCCCTTTCACTAAAATATTCACCAAAAATACAAATTCCACCCGAATCCAACGGGGACTGCTGTGTCTCGTTCAGCCGGTACAGGAGCACGTTTGGGAGAAGTTTCGAGTCAATCGGTCCAAAGACCTGGAAGCTATTGAAATAAATCGGCGGGGTATTTTTTCGTGAAAAATGGTCTTTTCTTTAAAATATTCATGTAAAATACAAATTCCACCGGAATCCAACCAAAACTGGCGACCCTGCTTACACCAGTGAGGAGGACATGCCTGACCGATTTCGGGTCAATCGGTCCAGCCAATCACTAACCCTAACCCTAACCCTAACCCTAGCCTCAGCCTTAAGCCAGGCCTCATGAAAGATTGTCCCTCTGACTAAAATATTCACCAAAAATACAAATTTCACCCGAATCCAACGGGGACTGCTGTGTCTCGTTCAGCCGGAACAGGAGCACGTTTGGGGGAAATTTCGAGTCAATCGGTCCAAAGACCTGGAAGCTATTGAAAAAATCGGCCGAGGTTTTGAGGAAAAATGGCCGCTTTTCCCTTAAAATATTCATGTAAAATACAAATTCCACCAGAATCCGACCAAAACTGCCGAGCCTCATTCCACCGGTGAGGAGGACATGCGTGATCAATTTCGAGTCAATCGGTCAAAAGACGACCGTGGTCCGAAACCCCAGCCCCTTAACCCTAACCCTAGCCCTAACAGCAGCCTTAAGCCAGCCTCATTCAAAATGGCCCCTTTCACTAAAATATTCACCAAAAATACAAATTCCACCCGAATCCAACGGGGACTGCTGTGTCTCGTTCAGCCGGTACAGGAGCACGTTTGGGAGAAGTTTCGAGTCAATCGGTCCAAAGACCTGGAAGCTATTGAAATAAATCGGCGGGGTATTTTTTCGTGAAAAATGGTCTTTTCTTTAAAATATTCATGTAAAATACAAATTCCACCGGAATCCAACCAAAACTGGCGACCCTGCTTACACCAGTGAGGAGGACATGCCTGATCGATTTCGGGTCAATCGGTCCAGCCAATCACTAACCCTAACCCTAACCCTAACCCTAGCCTCAGCCTTAAGCCAGGCCTCATGAAAGATTGTCCCTCTGACTAAAATATTCACCAAAAATACAAATTTCACCCGAATCCAACGGGGACTGCTGTGTCTCGTTCAGCCGGTACAGGAGCACGTTTGGGGGAAATTTCGAGTCAATCGGTCCAAAGACCTGGAAGCTATTGAAAAAATCGGCCGAGGTTTTGAGGAAAAATGGCCGCTTTTCCCTTAAAATATTCATGTAAAATACAAATTCCACCAGAATCCGACCAAAACTGCCGAGCCTCATTCCACCGGTGAGGAGGACATGCGTGATCAATTTCGAGTCAATCGGTCAAAAGACGACCGTGGTCCGAAACCCCAGCCCCTTAACCCTAACCCTAGCCCTTACAGCAGCCTTAAGCCAGCCTCATTCAAAATGGCCCCTTTCACTAAAATATTCACCAAAAATACAAATTCCACCCGAATCCAACGGGGACTGCTGTGTCTCGTTCAGCCGGTACAGGAGCACGTTTGGGAGAAGTTTCGAGTCAATCGGTCCAAAGACCTGGAAGCTATTGAAATAAATCGGCGGGGTATTTTTTCGTGAAAAATGGTCTTTTCTTTAAAATATTCATGTAAAATACAAATTCCACCGGAATCCAACCAAAACTGGCGACCCTGCTTACACCAGTGAGGAGGACATGCCTGATCGATTTCGGGTCAATCGGTCCAGCCAATCACTAACCCTAACCCTAACCCTAACCCTAGCCTCAGCCTTAAGCCAGGCCTCATGAAAGATTGTCCCTCTGACTAAAATATTCACCAAAAATACAAATTTCACCCGAATCCAACGGGGACTGCTGTGTCTCGTTCAGCCGGAACAGGAGCACGTTTGGGGGAAATTTCGAGTCAATCGGTCCAAAGACCTGGAAGCTATTGAAAAAATCGGCCGAGGTTTTGAGGAAAAATGGCCGCTTTTCCCTTAAAATATTCATGTAAAATACAAATTCCACCAGAATCCGACCAAAACTGCCGAGCCTCATTCCACCGGTGAGGAGGACATGCGTGATCAATTTCGAGTCAATCGGTCAAAAGACGACCGTGGTCCGAAACCCCAGCCCCTTAACCCTAACCCTAGCCCTAACAGCAGCCTTAAGCCAGCCTCATTCAAAATGGCCCCTTTCACTAAAATATTCACCAAAAATACAAATTCCACCCGAATCCAACGGGGACTGCTGTGTCTCGTTCAGCCGGTACAGGAGCACGTTTGGGAGAAGTTTCGAGTCAATCGGTCCAAAGACCTGGAAGCTATTGAAATAAATCGGCGGGGTATTTTTTCGTGAAAAATGGTCTTTTCTTTAAAATATTCATGTAAAATACAAATTCCACCGGAATCCAACCAAAACTGGCGACCCTGCTTACACCAGTGAGGAGGACATGCCTGATCGATTTCGGGTCAATCGGTCCAGCCAATCACTAACCCTAACCCTAACCCTAACCCTAGCCTCAGCCTTAAGCCAGGCCTCATGAAAGATTGTCCCTCTGACTAAAATATTCACCAAAAATACAAATTTCACCCGAATCCAACGGGGACTGCTGTGTCTCGTTCAGCCGGTACAGGAGCACGTTTGGGGGAAATTTCGAGTCAATCGGTCCAAAGACCTGGAAGCTATTGAAAAAATCGGCCGAGGTTTTGAGGAAAAATGGCCGCTTTTCCCTTAAAATATTCATGTAAAATACAAATTCCACCAGAATCCGACCAAAACTGCCGAGCTTCATTCCACCGGTGAGGAGGACATGCGTGATCAATTTCGAGTCAATCGGTCAAAAGACGACCGTGGTCCGAAACCCCAGCCCCTTAACCCCAACCCTAGCCCTAACAGCAGCCTTAAGCCAGCCTCATTCAAAATGGCCCCTTTCACTAAAATATTCACCAAAAATACAAATTCCACCCGAATCCAACGGGGACTGCTGTGTCTCGTTCAGCCGGTACAGGAGCACGTTTGGGAGAAGTTTCGAGTCAATCGGTCCAAAGACCTGGAAGCTATTGAAATAAATCGGCGGGGTATTTTTTCGTGAAAAATGGTCTTTTCTTTAAAATATTCATGTAAAATACAAATTCCACCGGAATCCAACCAAAACTGGCGACCCTGCTTACACCAGTGAGGAGGACATGCCTGATCGATTTCGGGTCAATCGGTCCAGCCAATCACTAACCCTAACCCTAACCCTAACCCTAGCCTCAGCCTTAAGCCAGGCCTCATGAAAGATTGTCCCTCTGACTAAAATATTCACCAAAAATACAAATTTCACCCGAATCCAACGGGGACTGCTGTGTCTCGTTC
Organism: Pagrus pagrus; assembly: GCF_965226575.1. Classification (NCBI taxonomy): domain Eukaryota; kingdom Metazoa; phylum Chordata; class Actinopteri; order Spariformes; family Sparidae; genus Pagrus; species Pagrus pagrus. Next base: position 36,501 of record NW_028175146.1, on the reverse strand, counting down.
AGCCGGTACAGGAGCACGTTTGGGGGAAATTTCGAGTCAATCGGTCCAAAGACCTGGAAGCTATTGAAAAAATCGGCCGAGGTTTTGAGGAAAAATGGCCGCTTTTCCCTTAAAATATTCATGTAAAATACAAATTCCACCAGAATCCGACCAAAACTGCCGAGCCTCATTCCACCGGTGAGGAGGACATGCGTGATCAATTTCGAGTCAATCGGTCAAAAGACGACCGTGGTCCGAAACCCCAGCCCCTTAACCCTAACCCTAGCCCTTACAGCAGCCTTAAGCCAGCCTCATTCAAAATGGCCCCTTTCACTAAAATATTCACCAAAAATACAAATTCCACCCGAATCCAACGGGGACTGCTGTGTCTCGTTCAGCCGGTACAGGAGCACGTTTGGGAGAAGTTTCGAGTCAATCGGTCCAAAGACCTGGAAGCTATTGAAATAAATCGGCGGGGTATTTTTTCGTGAAAAATGGTCTTTTCTTTAAAATATTCATGTAAAATACAAATTCCACCGGAATCCAACCAAAACTGGCGACCCTGCTTACACCAGTGAGGAGGACATGCCTGACCGATTTCGGGTCAATCGGTCCAGCCAATCACTAACCCTAACCCTAACCCTAACCCTAGCCTCAGCCTTAAGCCAGGCCTCATGAAAGATTGTCCCTCTGACTAAAATATTCACCAAAAATACAAATTTCACCCGAATCCAACGGGGACTGCTGTGTCTCGTTCAGCCGGTACAGGAGCACGTTTGGGGGAAATTTCGAGTCAATCGGTCCAAAGACCTGGAAGCTATTGAAAAAATCGGCCGAGGTTTTGAGGAAAAATGGCCGCTTTTCCCTTAAAATATTCATGTAAAATACAAATTCCACCAGAATCCGACCAAAACTGCCGAGCCTCATTCCACCGGTGAGGAGGACATGCGTGATCAATTTCGAGTCAATCGGTCAAAAGACGACCGTGGTCCGAAACCCCAGCCCCTTAACCCTAACCCTAGCCCTAACAGCAGCCTTAAGCCAGCCTCATTCAAAGTGGCCCCTTTCACTAAAATATTCACCAAAAATACAAATTCCACCCGAATCCAACGGGGACTGCTGTGTCTCGTTCAGCCGGTACAGGAGCACGTTTGGGAGAAGTTTCGAGTCAATCGGTCCAAAGACCTGGAAGCTATTGAAATAAATCGGCGGGGTATTTTTTCGTGAAAAATGGTCTTTTCTTTAAAATATTCATGTAAAATACAAATTCCACCGGAATCCAACCAAAACTGGCGACCCTGCTTACACCAGTGAGGAGGACATGCCTGATCGATTTCGGGTCAATCGGTCCAGCCAATCACTAACCCTAACCCTAACCCTAACCCTAGCCTCAGCCTTAAGCCAGGCCTCATGAAAGATTGTCCCTCTGACTAAAATATTCACCAAAAATACAAATTTCACCCGAATCCAACGGGGACTGCTGTGTCTCGTTCAGCCGGTACAGGAGCACGTTTGGGGGAAATTTCGAGTCAATCGGTCCAAAGACCTGGAAGCTATTGAAAAAATCGGCCGAGGTTTTGAGGAAAAATGGCCGCTTTTCCCTTAAAATATTCATGTAAAATACAAATTCCACCAGAATCCGACCAAAACTGCCGAGCCTCATTCCACCGGTGAGGAGGACATGCGTGATCAATTTCGAGTGAATCGGTCAAAAGACGACCGTGGTCCGAAACCCCAGCCCCTTAACCCTAACCCTAGCCCTTACAGCAGCCTTAAGCCAGCCTCATTCAAAATGGCCCCTTTCACTAAAATATTCACCAAAAATACAAATTCCACCCGAATCCAACGGGGACTGCTGTGTCTCGTTCAGCCGGTACAGGAGCACGTTTGGGAGAAGTTTCGAGTCAATCGGTCCAAAGACCTGGAAGCTATTGAAATAAATCGGCGGGGTATTTTTTCGTGAAAAATGGTCTTTTCTTTAAAATATTCATGTAAAATACAAATTCCACCGGAATCCAACCAAAACTGGCGACCCTGCTTACACCAGTGAGGAGGACATGCCTGATCGATTTCGGGTCAATCGGTCCAGCCAATCACTAACCCTAACCCTAACCCTAACCCTAGCCTCAGCCTTAAGCCAGGCCTCATGAAAGATTGTCCCTCTGACTAAAATATTCACCAAAAATACAAATTTCACCCGAATCCAACGGGGACTGCTGTGTCTCGTTCAGCCGGTACAGGAGCACGTTTGGGGGAAATTTCGAGTCAATCGGTCCAAAGACCTGGAAGCTATTGAAAAAATCGGCCGAGGTTTTGAGGAAAAATGGCCGCTTTTCCCTTAAAATATTCATGTAAAATACAAATTCCACCAGAATCCGACCAAAACTGCCGAGCCTCATTCCACCGGTGAGGAGGACATGCGTGATCAATTTCGAGTCAATCGGTCAAAAGACGACCGTGGTCCGAAACCCCAGCCCCTTAACCCTAACCCTAGCCCTAACAGCAGCCTTAAGCCAGCCTCATTCAAAATGGCCCCTTTCACTAAAATATTCACCAAAAATACAAATTCCACCCGAATCCAACGGGGACTGCTGTGTCTCGTTCAGCCGGTACAGGAGCACGTTTGGGAGAAGTTTCGAGTCAATCGGTCCAAAGACCTGGAAGCTATTGAAATAAATCGGCGGGGTATTTTTTCGTGAAAAATGGTCTTTTCTTTAAAATATTCATGTAAAATACAAATTCCACCGGAATCCAACCAAAACTGGCGACCCTGCTTACACCAGTGAGGAGGACATGCCTGATCGATTTCGGGTCAATCGGTCCAGCCAATCACTAACCCTAACCCTAACCCTAACCCTAGCCTCAGCCTTAAGCCAGGCCTCATGAAAGATTGTCCCTCTGACTAAAATATTCACCAAAAATACAAATTTCACCCGAATCCAACGGGGACTGCTGTGTCTCGTTCAGCCGGTACAGGAGCACGTTTGGGGGAAATTTCGAGTCAATCGGTCCAAAGACCTGGAAGCTATTGAAAAAATCGGCCGAGGTTTTGAGGAAAAATGGCCGCTTTTCCCTTAAAATATTCATGTAAAATACAAATTCCACCAGAATCCGACCAAAACTGCCGAGCCTCATTCCACCGGTGAGGAGGACATGCGTGATCAATTTCGAGTCAATCGGTCAAAAGACGACCGTGGTCCGAAACCCCAGCCCCTTAACCCTAACCCTAGCCCTTACAGCAGCCTTAAGCCAGCCTCATTCAAAATGGCCCCTTTCACTAAAATATTCACCAAAAATACAAATTCCACCCGAATCCAACGGGGACTGCTGTGTCTCGTTCAGCCGGTACAGGAGCACGTTTGGGAGAAGTTTCGAGTCAATCGGTCCAAAGACCTGGAAGCTATTGAAATAAATCGGCGGGGTATTTTTTCGTGAAAAATGGTCTTTTCTTTAAAATATTCATGTAAAATACAAATTCCACCGGAATCCAACCAAAACTGGCGACCCTGCTTACACCAGTGAGGAGGACATGCCTGATCGATTTCGGGTCAATCGGTCCAGCCAATCACTAACCCTAACCCTAACCCTAACCCTAGCCTCAGCCTTAAGCCAGGCCTCATGAAAGATTGTCCCTCTGACTAAAATATTCACCAAAAATACAAATTTCACCCGAATCCAACGGGGACTGCTGTGTCTCGTTCAGCCGGTACAGGAGCACGTTTGGGGGAAATTTCGAGTCAATCGGTCCAAAGACCTGGAAGCTATTGAAAAAATCGGCCGAGGTTTTGAGGAAAAATGGCCGCTTTTCCCTTAAAATATTCATGTAAAATACAAATTCCACCAGAATCCGACCAAAACTGCCGAGCCTCATTCCACCGGTGAGGAGGACATGCGTGATCAATTTCGAGTCAATCGGTCAAAAGACGACCGTGGTCCGAAACCCCAGCCCCTTAACCCTAACCCTAGCCCTAACAGCAGCCTTAAGCCAGCCTCATTCAAAATGGCCCCTTTCACTAAAATATTCACCAAAAATACAAATTCCACCCGAATCCAACGGGGACTGCTGTGTCTCGTTCAGCCGGTACAGGAGCACGTTTGGGAGAAGTTTCGAGTCAATCGGTCCAAAGACCTGGAAGCTATTGAAATAAATCGGCGGGGTATTTTTTCGTGAAAAATGGTCTTTTCTTTAAAATATTCATGTAAAATACAAATTCCACCGGAATCCAACCAAAACTGGCGACCCTGCTTACACCAGTGAGGAGGACATGCCTGATCGATTTCGGGTCAATCGGTCCAGCCAATCACTAACCCTAACCCTAACCCTAACCCTAGCCTCAGCCTTAAGCCAGGCCTCATGAAAGATTGTCCCTCTGACTAAAATATTCACCAAAAATACAAATTTCACCCGAATCCAACGGGGACTGCTGTGTCTCGTTCAGCCGGTACAGGAGCACGTTTGGGGGAAATTTCGAGTCAATCGGTCCAAAGACCTGGAAGCTATTGAAAAAATCGGCCGAGGTTTTGAGGAAAAATGGCCGCTTTTCCCTTAAAATATTCATGTAAAATACAAATTCCACCAGAATCCGACCAAAACTGCCGAGCCTCATTCCACCGGTGAGGAGGACATGCGTGATCAATTTCGAGTCAATCGGTCAAAAGACGACCGTGGTCCGAAACCCCAGCCCCTTAACCCTAACCCTAGCCCTAACAGCAGCCTTAAGCCAGCCTCATTCAAAATGGCCCCTTTCACTAAAATATTCACCAAAAATACAAATTCCACCCGAATCCAACGGGGACTGCTGTGTCTCGTTCAGCCGGTACAGGAGCACGTTTGGGAGAAGTTTCGAGTCAATCGGTCCAAAGACCTGGAAGCTATTGAAATAAATCGGCGGGGTATTTTTTCGTGAAAAATGGTCTTTTCTTTAAAATATTCATGTAAAATACAAATTCCACCGGAATCCAACCAAAACTGGCGACCCTGCTTACACCAGTGAGGAGGACATGCCTGATCGATTTCGGGTCAATCGGTCCAGCCAATCACTAACCCTAACCCTAACCCTAACCCTAGCCTCAGCCTTAAGCCAGGCCTCATGAAAGATTGTCCCTCTGACTAAAATATTCACCAAAAATACAAATTTCACCCGAATCCAACGGGGACTGCTGTGTCTCGTTCAGCCGGTACAGGAGCACGTTTGGGGGAAATTTCGAGTCAATCGGTCCAAAGACCTGGAAGCTATTGAAAAAATCGGCCGAGGTTTTGAGGAAAAATGGCCGCTTTTCCCTTAAAATATTCATGTAAAATACAAATTCCACCAGAATCCGACCAAAACTGCCGAGCCTCATTCCACCGGTGAGGAGGACATGCGTGATCAATTTCGAGTCAATCGGTCAAAAGACGACCGTGGTCCGAAACCCCAGCCCCTTAACCCTAACCCTAGCCCTAACAGCAGCCTTAAGCCAGCCTCATTCAAAATGGCCCCTTTCACTAAAATATTCACCAAAAATACAAATTCCACCCGAATCCAACGGGGACTGCTGTGTCTCGTTCAGCCGGTACAGGAGCACGTTTGGGAGAAGTTTCGAGTCAATCGGTCCAAAGACCTGGAAGCTATTGAAATAAATCGGCGGGGTATTTTTTCGTGAAAAATGGTCTTTTCTTTAAAATATTCATGTAAAATACAAATTCCACCGGAATCCAACCAAAACTGGCGACCCTGCTTACACCAGTGAGGAGGACATGCCTGATCGATTTCGGGTCAATCGGTCCAGCCAATCACTAACCCTAACCCTAACCCTAACCCTAGCCTCAGCCTTAAGCCAGGCCTCATGAAAGATTGTCCCTCTGACTAAAATATTCACCAAAAATACAAATTTCACCCGAATCCAACGGGGACTGCTGTGTCTCGTTCAGCCGGTACAGGAGCACGTTTGGGGGAAATTTCGAGTCAATCGGTCCAAAGACCTGGAAGCTATTGAAAAAATCGGCCGAGGTTTTGAGGAAAAATGGCCGCTTTTCCCTTAAAATATTCATGTAAAATACAAATTCCACCAGAATCCGACCAAAACTGCCGAGCCTCATTCCACCGGTGAGGAGGACATGCGTGATCAATTTCGAGTCAATCGGTCAAAAGACGACCGTGGTCCGAAACCCCAGCCCCTTAACCCTAACCCTAGCCCTAACAGCAGCCTTAAGCCAGCCTCATTCAAAATGGCCCCTTTCACTAAAATATTCACCAAAAATACAAATTCCACCCGAATCCAACGGGGACTGCTGTGTCTCGTTCAGCCGGTACAGGAGCACGTTTGGGAGAAGTTTCGAGTCAATCGGTCCAAAGACCTGGAAGCTATTGAAATAAATCGGCGGGGTATTTTTTCGTGAAAAATGGTCTTTTCTTTAAAATATTCATGTAAAATACAAATTCCACCGGAATCCAACCAAAACTGGCGACCCTGCTTACACCAGTGAGGAGGACATGCCTGATCGATTTCGGGTCAATCGGTCCAGCCAATCACTAACCCTAACCCTAACCCTAACCCTAGCCTCAGCCTTAAGCCAGGCCTCATGAAAGATTGTCCCTCTGACTAAAATATTCACCAAAAATACAAATTTCACCCGAATCCAACGGGGACTGCTGTGTCTCGTTCAGCCGGTACAGGAGCACGTTTGGGGGAAATTTCGAGTCAATCGGTCCAAAGACCTGGAAGCTATTGAAAAAATCGGCCGAGGTTTTGAGGAAAAATGGCCGCTTTTCCCTTAAAATATTCATGTAAAATACAAATTCCACCAGAATCCGACCAAAACTGCCGAGCCTCATTCCACCGGTGAGGAGGACATGCGTGATCAATTTCGAGTCAATCGGTCAAAAGACGACCGTGGTCCGAAACCCCAGCCCCTTAACCCTAACCCTAGCCCTAACAGCAGCCTTAAGCCAGCCTCATTCAAAATGGCCCCTTTCACTAAAATATTCACCAAAAATACAAATTCCACCCGAATCCAACGGGGACTGCTGTGTCTCGTTCAGCCGGTACAGGAGCACGTTTGGGAGAAGTTTCGAGTCAATCGGTCCAAAGACCTGGAAGCTATTGAAATAAATCGGCGGGGTATTTTTTCGTGAAAAATGGTCTTTTCTTTAAAATATTCATGTAAAATACAAATTCCACCGGAATCCAACCAAAACTGGCGACCCTGCTTACACCAGTGAGGAGGACATGCCTGATCGATTTCGGGTCAATCGGTCCAGCCAATCACTAACCCTAACCCTAACCCTAACCCTAGCCTCAGCCTTAAGCCAGGCCTCATGAAAGATTGTCCCTCTGACTAAAATATTCACCAAAAATACAAATTTCACCCGAATCCAACGGGGACTGCTGTGTCTCGTTCAGCCGGTACAGGAGCACGTTTGGGGGAAATTTCGAGTCAATCGGTCCAAAGACCTGGAAGCTATTGAAAAAATCGGCCGAGGTTTTGAGGAAAAATGGCCGCTTTTCCCTTAAAATATTCATGTAAAATACAAATTCCACCAGAATCCGACCAAAACTGCCGAGCCTCATTCCACCGGTGAGGAGGACATGCGTGATCAATTTCGAGTCAATCGGTCAAAAGACGACCGTGGTCCGAAACCCCAGCCCCTTAACCCTAACCCTAGCCCTAACAGCAGCCTTAAGCCAGCCTCATTCAAAATGGCCCCTTTCACTAAAATATTCACCAAAAATACAAATTCCACCCGAATCCAACGGGGACTGCTGTGTCTCGTTCAGCCGGTACAGGAGCACGTTTGGGAGAAGTTTCGAGTCAATCGGTCCAAAGACCTGGAAGCTATTGAAATAAATCGGCGGGGTATTTTTTCGTGAAAAATGGTCTTTTCTTTAAAATATTCATGTAAAATACAAATTCCACCGGAATCCAACCAAAACTGGCGACCCTGCTTACACCAGTGAGGAGGACATGCCTGATCGATTTCGGGTCAATCGGTCCAGCCAATCACTAACCCTAACCCTAACCCTAACCCTAGCCTCAGCCTTAAGCCAGGCCTCATGAAAGATTGTCCCTCTGACTAAAATATTCACCAAAAATACAAATTTCACCCGAATCCAACGGGGACTGCTGTGTCTCGTTCAGCCGGTACAGGAGCACGTTTGGGGGAAATTTCGAGTCAATCGGTCCAAAGACCTGGAAGCTATTGAAAAAATCGGCCGAGGTTTTGAGGAAAAATGGCCGCTTTTCCCTTAAAATATTCATGTAAAATACAAATTCCACCAGAATCCGACCAAAACTGCCGAGCCTCATTCCACCGGTGAGGAGGACATGCGTGATCAATTTCGAGTCAATCGGTCAAAAGACGACCGTGGTCCGAAACCCCAGCCCCTTAACCCTAACCCTAGCCCTAACAGCAGCCTTAAGCCAGCCTCATTCAAAATGGCCCCTTTCACTAAAATATTCACCAAAAATACAAATTCCACCCGAATCCAACGGGGACTGCTGTGTCTCGTTCAGCCGGTACAGGAGCACGTTTGGGAGAAGTTTCGAGTCAATCGGTCCAAAGACCTGGAAGCTATTGAAATAAATCGGCGGGGTATTTTTTCGTGAAAAATGGTCTTTTCTTTAAAATATTCATGTAAAATACAAATTCCACCGGAATCCAACCAAAACTGGCGACCCTGCTTACACCAGTGAGGAGGACATGCCTGATCGATTTCGGGTCAATCGGTCCAGCCAATCACTAACCCTAACCCTAACCCTAACCCTAGCCTCAGCCTTAAGCCAGGCCTCATGAAAGATTGTCCCTCTGACTAAAATATTCACCAAAAATACAAATTTCACCCGAATCCAACGGGGACTGCTGTGTCTCGTTCAGCCGGTACAGGAGCACGTTTGGGGGAAATTTCGAGTCAATCGGTCCAAAGACCTGGAAGCTATTGAAAAAATCGGCCGAGGTTTTGAGGAAAAATGGCCGCTTTTCCCTTAAAATATTCATGTAAAATACAAATTCCACCAGAATCCGACCAAAACTGCCGAGCTTCATTCCACCGGTGAGGAGGACATGCGTGATCAATTTCGAGTCAATCGGTCAAAAGACGACCGTGGTCCGAAACCCCAGCCCCTTAACCCCAACCCTAGCCCTAACAGCAGCCTTAAGCCAGCCTCATTCAAAATGGCCCCTTTCACTAAAATATTCACCAAAAATACAAATTCCACCCGAATCCAACGGGGACTGCTGTGTCTCGTTCAGCCGGTACAGGAGCACGTTTGGGAGAAGTTTCGAGTCAATCGGTCCAAAGACCTGGAAGCTATTGAAATAAATCGGCGGGGTATTTTTTCGTGAAAAATGGTCTTTTCTTTAAAATATTCATGTAAAATACAAATTCCACCGGAATCCAACCAAAACTGGCGACCCTGCTTACACCAGTGAGGAGGACATGCCTGATCGATTTCGGGTCAATCGGTCCAGCCAATCACTAACCCTAACCCTAACCCTAACCCTAGCCTCAGCCTTAAGCCAGGCCTCATGAAAGATTGTCCCTCTGACTAAAATATTCACCAAAAATACAAATTTCACCCGAATCCAACGGGGACTGCTGTGTCTCGTTCAGCCGGTACAGGAGCACGTTTGGGGGAAATTTCGAGTCAATCGGTCCAAAGACCTGGAAGCTATTGAAAAAATCGGCCGAGGTTTTGAGGAAAAATGGCCGCTTTTCCCTTAAAATATTCATGTAAAATACAAATTCCACCAGAATCCGACCAAAACTGCCGAGCCTCATTCCACCGGTGAGGAGGACATGCGTGATCAATTTCGAGTCAATCGGTCAAAAGACGACCGTGGTCCGAAACCCCAGCCCCTTAACCCTAACCCTAGCCCTTACAGCAGCCTTAAGCCAGCCTCATTCAAAATGGCCCCTTTCACTAAAATATTCACCAAAAATACAAATTCCACCCGAATCCAACGGGGACTGCTGTGTCTCGTTCAGCCGGTACAGGAGCACGTTTGGGAGAAGTTTCGAGTCAATCGGTCCAAAGACCTGGAAGCTATTGAAATAAATCGGCGGGGTATTTTTTCGTGAAAAATGGTCTTTTCTTTAAAATATTCATGTAAAATACAAATTCCACCGGAATCCAACCAAAACTGGCGACCCTGCTTACACCAGTGAGGAGGACATGCCTGACCGATTTCGGGTCAATCGGTCCAGCCAATCACTAACCCTAACCCTAACCCTAACCCTAGCCTCAGCCTTAAGCCAGGCCTCATGAAAGATTGTCCCTCTGACTAAAATATTCACCAAAAATACAAATTTCACCCGAATCCAACGGGGACTGCTGTGTCTCGTTCAGCCGGTACAGGAGCACGTTTGGGGGAAATTTCGAGTCAATCGGTCCAAAGACCTGGAAGCTATTGAAAAAATCGGCCGAGGTTTTGAGGAAAAATGGCCGCTTTTCCCTTAAAATATTCATGTAAAATACAAATTCCACCAGAATCCGACCAAAACTGCCGAGCCTCATTCCACCGGTGAGGAGGACATGCGTGATCAATTTCGAGTCAATCGGTCAAAAGACGACCGTGGTCCGAAACCCCAGCCCCTTAACCCTAACCCTAGCCCTAACAGCAGCCTTAAGCCAGCCTCATTCAAAGTGGCCCCTTTCACTAAAATATTCACCAAAAATACAAATTCCACCCGAATCCAACGGGGACTGCTGTGTCTCGTTCAGCCGGTACAGGAGCACGTTTGGGAGAAGTTTCGAGTCAATCGGTCCAAAGACCTGGAAGCTATTGAAATAAATCGGCGGGGTATTTTTTCGTGAAAAATGGTCTTTTCTTTAAAATATTCATGTAAAATACAAATTCCACCGGAATCCAACCAAAACTGGCGACCCTGCTTACACCAGTGAGGAGGACATGCCTGATCGATTTCGGGTCAATCGGTCCAGCCAATCACTAACCCTAACCCTAACCCTAACCCTAGCCTCAGCCTTAAGCCAGGCCTCATGAAAGATTGTCCCTCTGACTAAAATATTCACCAAAAATACAAATTTCACCCGAATCCAACGGGGACTGCTGTGTCTCGTTCAGCCGGTACAGGAGCACGTTTGGGGGAAATTTCGAGTCAATCGGTCCAAAGACCTGGAAGCTATTGAAAAAATCGGCCGAGGTTTTGAGGAAAAATGGCCGCTTTTCCCTTAAAATATTCATGTAAAATACAAATTCCACCAGAATCCGACCAAAACTGCCGAGCTTCATTCCACCGGTGAGGAGGACATGCGTGATCAATTTCGAGTCAATCGGTCAAAAGACGACCGTGGTCCGAAACCCCAGCCCCTTAACCCCAACCCTAGCCCTAACAGCAGCCTTAAGCCAGCCTCATTCAAAATGGCCCCTTTCACTAAAATATTCACCAAAAATACAAATTCCACCCGAATCCAACGGGGACTGCTGTGTCTCGTTCAGCCGGTACAGGAGCACGTTTGGGAGAAGTTTCGAGTCAATCGGTCCAAAGACCTGGAAGCTATTGAAATAAATCGGCGGGGTATTTTTTCGTGAAAAATGGTCTTTTCTTTAAAATATTCATGTAAAATACAAATTCCACCGGAATCCAACCAAAACTGGCGACCCTGCTTACACCAGTGAGGAGGACATGCCTGATCGATTTCGGGTCAATCGGTCCAGCCAATCACTAACCCTAACCCTAACCCTAACCCTAGCCTCAGCCTTAAGCCAGGCCTCATGAAAGATTGTCCCTCTGACTAAAATATTCACCAAAAATACAAATTTCACCCGAATCCAACGGGGACTGCTGTGTCTCGTTCAGCCGGTACAGGAGCACGTTTGGGGGAAATTTCGAGTCAATCGGTCCAAAGACCTGGAAGCTATTGAAAAAATCGGCCGAGGTTTTGAGGAAAAATGGCCGCTTTTCCCTTAAAATATTCATGTAAAATACAAATTCCACCAGAATCCGACCAAAACTGCCGAGCCTCATTCCACCGGTGAGGAGGACATGCGTGATCAATTTCGAGTCAATCGGTCAAAAGACGACCGTGGTCCGAAACCCCAGCCCCTTAACCCTAACCCTAGCCCTTACAGCAGCCTTAAGCCAGCCTCATTCAAAATGGCCCCTTTCACTAAAATATTCACCAAAAATACAAATTCCACCCGAATCCAACGGGGACTGCTGTGTCTCGTTCAGCCGGTACAGGAGCACGTTTGGGAGAAGTTTCGAGTCAATCGGTCCAAAGACCTGGAAGCTATTGAAATAAATCGGCGGGGTATTTTTTCGTGAAAAATGGTCTTTTCTTTAAAATATTCATGTAAAATACAAATTCCACCGGAATCCAACCAAAACTGGCGACCCTGCTTACACCAGTGAGGAGGACATGCCTGATCGATTTCGGGTCAATCGGTCCAGCCAATCACTAACCCTAACCCTAACCCTAACCCTAGCCTCAGCCTTAAGCCAGGCCTCATGAAAGATTGTCCCTCTGACTAAAATATTCACCAAAAATACAAATTTCACCCGAATCCAACGGGGACTGCTGTGTCTCGTTCAGCCGGTACAGGAGCACGTTTGGGGGAAATTTCGAGTCAATCGGTCCAAAGACCTGGAAGCTATTGAAAAAATCGGCCGAGGTTTTGAGGAAAAATGGCCGCTTTTCCCTTAAAATATTCATGTAAAATACAAATTCCACCAGAATCCGACCAAAACTGCCGAGCTTCATTCCACCGGTGAGGAGGACATGCGTGATCAATTTCGAGTCAATCGGTCAAAAGACGACCGTGGTCCGAAACCCCAGCCCCTTAACCCCAACCCTAGCCCTAACAGCAGCCTTAAGCCAGCCTCATTCAAAATGGCCCCTTTCACTAAAATATTCACCAAAAATACAAATTCCACCCGAATCCAACGGGGACTGCTGTGTCTCGTTCAGCCGGTACAGGAGCACGTTTGGGAGAAGTTTCGAGTCAATCGGTCCAAAGACCTGGAAGCTATTGAAATAAATCGGCGGGGTATTTTTTCGTGAAAAATGGTCTTTTCTTTAAAATATTCATGTAAAATACAAATTCCACCGGAATCCAACCAAAACTGGCGACCCTGCTTACACCAGTGAGGAGGACATGCCTGATCGATTTCGGGTCAATCGGTCCAGCCAATCACTAACCCTAACCCTAACCCTAACCCTAGCCTCAGCCTTAAGCCAGGCCTCATGAAAGATTGTCCCTCTGACTAAAATATTCACCAAAAATACAAATTTCACCCGAATCCAACGGGGACTGCTGTGTCTCGTTCAGCCGGTACAGGAGCACGTTTGGGGGAAATTTCGAGTCAATCGGTCCAAAGACCTGGAAGCTATTGAAAAAATCGGCCGAGGTTTTGAGGAAAAATGGCCGCTTTTCCCTTAAAATATTCATGTAAAATACAAATTCCACCAGAATCCGACCAAAACTGCCGAGCCTCATTCCACCGGTGAGGAGGACATGCGTGATCAATTTCGAGTCAATCGGTCAAAAGACGACCGTGGTCCGAAACCCCAGCCCCTTAACCCTAACCCTAGCCCTTACAGCAGCCTTAAGCCAGCCTCATTCAAAATGGCCCCTTTCACTAAAATATTCACCAAAAATACAAATTCCACCCGAATCCAACGGGGACTGCTGTGTCTCGTTCAGCCGGTACAGGAGCACGTTTGGGAGAAGTTTCGAGTCAATCGGTCCAAAGACCTGGAAGCTATTGAAATAAATCGGCGGGGTATTTTTTCGTGAAAAATGGTCTTTTCTTTAAAATATTCATGTAAAATACAAATTCCACCGGAATCCAACCAAAACTGGCGACCCTGCTTACACCAGTGAGGAGGACATGCCTGACCGATTTCGGGTCAATCGGTCCAGCCAATCACTAACCCTAACCCTAACCCTAACCCTAGCCTCAGCCTTAAGCCAGGCCTCATGAAAGATTGTCCCTCTGACTAAAATATTCACCAAAAATACAAATTTCACCCGAATCCAACGGGGACTGCTGTGTCTCGTTCAGCCGGTACAGGAGCACGTTTGGGGGAAATTTCGAGTCAATCGGTCCAAAGACCTGGAAGCTATTGAAAAAATCGGCCGAGGTTTTGAGGAAAAATGGCCGCTTTTCCCTTAAAATATTCATGTAAAATACAAATTCCACCAGAATCCGACCAAAACTGCCGAGCCTCATTCCACCGGTGAGGAGGACATGCGTGATCAATTTCGAGTCAATCGGTCAAAAGACGACCGTGGTCCGAAACCCCAGCCCCTTAACCCTAACCCTAGCCCTAACAGCAGCCTTAAGCCAGCCTCATTCAAAGTGGCCCCTTTCACTAAAATATTCACCAAAAATACAAATTCCACCCGAATCCAACGGGGACTGCTGTGTCTCGTTCAGCCGGTACAGGAGCACGTTTGGGAGAAGTTTCGAGTCAATCGGTCCAAAGACCTGGAAGCTATTGAAATAAATCGGCGGGGTATTTTTTCGTGAAAAATGGTCTTTTCTTTAAAATATTCATGTAAAATACAAATTCCACCGGAATCCAACCAAAACTGGCGACCCTGCTTACACCAGTGAGGAGGACATGCCTGATCGATTTCGGGTCAATCGGTCCAGCCAATCACTAACCCTAACCCTAACCCTAACCCTAGCCTCAGCCTTAAGCCAGGCCTCATGAAAGATTGTCCCTCTGACTAAAATATTCACCAAAAATACAAATTTCACCCGAATCCAACGGGGACTGCTGTGTCTCGTTCAGCCGGTACAGGAGCACGTTTGGGGGAAATTTCGAGTCAATCGGTCCAAAGACCTGGAAGCTATTGAAAAAATCGGCCGAGGTTTTGAGGAAAAATGGCCGCTTTTCCCTTAAAATATTCATGTAAAATACAAATTCCACCAGAATCCGACCAAAACTGCCGAGCCTCATTCCACCGGTGAGGAGGACATGCGTGATCAATTTCGAGTCAATCGGTCAAAAGACGACCGTGGTCCGAAACCCCAGCCCCTTAACCCTAACCCTAGCCCTAACAGCAGCCTTAAGCCAGCCTCATTCAAAATGGCCCCTTTCACTAAAATATTCACCAAAAATACAAATTCCACCCGAATCCAACGGGGACTGCTGTGTCTCGTTCAGCCGGTACAGGAGCACGTTTGGGAGAAGTTTCGAGTCAATCGGTCCAAAGACCTGGAAGCTATTGAAATAAATCGGCGGGGTATTTTTTCGTGAAAAATGGTCTTTTCTTTAAAATATTCATGTAAAATACAAATTCCACCGGAATCCAACCAAAACTGGCGACCCTGCTTACACCAGTGAGGAGGACATGCCTGATCGATTTCGGGTCAATCGGTCCAGCCAATCACTAACCCTAACCCTAACCCTAACCCTAGCCTCAGCCTTAAGCCAGGCCTCATGAAAGATTGTCCCTCTGACTAAAATATTCACCAAAAATACAAATTTCACCCGAATCCAACGGGGACTGCTGTGTCTCGTTCAGCCGGTACAGGAGCACGTTTGGGGGAAATTTCGAGTCAATCGGTCAAAAGACCTGGAAGCTATTGAAAAAATCGGCCGAGGTTTTGAGGAAAAATGGCCGCTTTTCCCTTAAAATATTCATGTAAAATACAAATTCCACCAGAATCCGACCAAAACTGCCGAGCTTCATTCCACCGGTGAGGAGGACATGCGTGATCAATTTCGAGTCAATCGGTCAAAAGACGACCGTGGTCCGAAACCCCAGCCCCTTAACCCCAACCCTAGCCCTAACAGCAGCCTTAAGCCAGCCTCATTCAAAATGGCCCCTTTCACTAAAATATTCACCAAAAATACAAATTCCACCCGAATCCAACGGGGACTGCTGTGTCTCGTTCAGCCGGTACAGGAGCACGTTTGGGAGAAGTTTCGAGTCAATCGGTCCAAAGACCTGGAAGCTATTGAAATAAATCGGCGGGGTATTTTTTCGTGAAAAATGGTCTTTTCTTTAAAATATTCATGTAAAATACAAATTCCACCGGAATCCAACCAAAACTGGCGACCCTGCTTACACCAGTGAGGAGGACATGCCTGATCGATTTCGGGTCAATCGGTCCAGCCAATCACTAACCCTAACCCTAACCCTAACCCTAGCCTCAGCCTTAAGCCAGGCCTCATGAAAGATTGTCCCTCTGACTAAAATATTCACCAAAAATACAAATTTCACCCGAATCCAACGGGGACTGCTGTGTCTCGTTCAGCCGGTACAGGAGCACGTTTGGGGGAAATTTCGAGTCAATCGGTCCAAAGACCTGGAAGCTATTGAAAAAATCGGCCGAGGTTTTGAGGAAAAATGGCCGCTTTTCCCTTAAAATATTCATGTAAAATACAAATTCCACCAGAATCCGACCAAAACTGCCGAGCCTCATTCCACCGGTGAGGAGGACATGCGTGATCAATTTCGAGTCAATCGGTCAAAAGACGACCGTGGTCCGAAACCCCAGCCCCTTAACCCTAACCCTAGCCCTTACAGCAGCCTTAAGCCAGCCTCATTCAAAATGGCCCCTTTCACTAAAATATTCACCAAAAATACAAATTCCACCCGAATCCAACGGGGACTGCTGTGTCTCGTTCAGCCGGTACAGGAGCACGTTTGGGAGAAGTTTCGAGTCAATCGGTCCAAAGACCTGGAAGCTATTGAAATAAATCGGCGGGGTATTTTTTCGTGAAAAATGGTCTTTTCTTTAAAATATTCATGTAAAATACAAATTCCACCGGAATCCAACCAAAACTGGCGACCCTGCTTACACCAGTGAGGAGGACATGCCTGATCGATTTCGGGTCAATCGGTCCAGCCAATCACTAACCCTAACCCTAACCCTAACCCTAGCCTCAGCCTTAAGCCAGGCCTCATGAAAGATTGTCCCTCTGACTAAAATATTCACCAAAAATACAAATTTCACCCGAATCCAACGGGGACTGCTGTGTCTCGTTCAGCCGGTACAGGAGCACGTTTGGGGGAAATTTCGAGTCAATCGGTCCAAAGACCTGGAAGCTATTGAAAAAATCGGCCGAGGTTTTGAGGAAAAATGGCCGCTTTTCCCTTAAAATATTCATGTAAAATACAAATTCCACCAGAATCCGACCAAAACTGCCGAGCTTCATTCCACCGGTGAGGAGGACATGCGTGATCAATTTCGAGTCAATCGGTCAAAAGACGACCGTGGTCCGAAACCCCAGCCCCTTAACCCCAACCCTAGCCCTAACAGCAGCCTTAAGCCAGCCTCATTCAAAATGGCCCCTTTCACTAAAATATTCACCAAAAATACAAATTCCACCCGAATCCAACGGGGACTGCTGTGTCTCGTTCAGCCGGTACAGGAGCACGTTTGGGAGAAGTTTCGAGTCAATCGGTCCAAAGACCTGGAAGCTATTGAAATAAATCGGCGGGGTATTTTTTCGTGAAAAATGGTCTTTTCTTTAAAATATTCATGTAAAATACAAATTCCACCGGAATCCAACCAAAACTGGCGACCCTGCTTACACCAGTGAGGAGGACATGCCTGACCGATTTCGGGTCAATCGGTCCAGCCAATCACTAACCCTAACCCTAACCCTAACCCTAGCCTCAGCCTTAAGCCAGGCCTCATGAAAGATTGTCCCTCTGACTAAAATATTCACCAAAAATACAAATTTCACCCGAATCCAACGGGGACTGCTGTGTCTCGTTCAGCCGGTACAGGAGCACGTTTGGGGGAAATTTCGAGTCAATCGGTCCAAAGACCTGGAAGCTATTGAAAAAATCGGCCGAGGTTTTGAGGAAAAATGGCCGCTTTTCCCTTAAAATATTCATGTAAAATACAAATTCCACCAGAATCCGACCAAAACTGCCGAGCCTCATTCCACCGGTGAGGAGGACATGCGTGATCAATTTCGAGTCAATCGGTCAAAAGACGACCGTGGTCCGAAACCCCAGCCCCTTAACCCTAACCCTAGCCCTAACAGCAGCCTTAAGCCAGCCTCATTCAAAGTGGCCCCTTTCACTAAAATATTCACCAAAAATACAAATTCCACCCGAATCCAACGGGGACTGCTGTGTCTCGTTCAGCCGGTACAGGAGCACGTTTGGGAGAAGTTTCGAGTCAATCGGTCCAAAGACCTGGAAGCTATTGAAATAAATCGGCGGGGTATTTTTTCGTGAAAAATGGTCTTTTCTTTAAAATATTCATGTAAAATACAAATTCCACCGGAATCCAACCAAAACTGGCGACCCTGCTTACACCAGTGAGGAGGACATGCCTGATCGATTTCGGGTCAATCGGTCCAGCCAATCACTAACCCTAACCCTAACCCTAACCCTAGCCTCAGCCTTAAGCCAGGCCTCATGAAAGATTGTCCCTCTGACTAAAATATTCACCAAAAATACAAATTTCACCCGAATCCAACGGGGACTGCTGTGTCTCGTTCAGCCGGTACAGGAGCACGTTTGGGGGAAATTTCGAGTCAATCGGTCCAAAGACCTGGAAGCTATTGAAAAAATCGGCCGAGGTTTTGAGGAAAAATGGCCGCTTTTCCCTTAAAATATTCATGTAAAATACAAATTCCACCAGAATCCGACCAAAACTGCCGAGCCTCATTCCACCGGTGAGGAGGACATGCGTGATCAATTTCGAGTCAATCGGTCAAAAGACGACCGTGGTCCGAAACCCCAGCCCCTTAACCCTAACCCTAGCCCTTACAGCAGCCTTAAGCCAGCCTCATTCAAAATGGCCCCTTTCACTAAAATATTCACCAAAAATACAAATTCCACCCGAATCCAACGGGGACTGCTGTGTCTCGTTCAGCCGGTACAGGAGCACGTTTGGGAGAAGTTTCGAGTCAATCGGTCCAAAGACCTGGAAGCTATTGAAATAAATCGGCGGGGTATTTTTTCGTGAAAAATGGTCTTTTCTTTAAAATATTCATGTAAAATACAAATTCCACCGGAATCCAACCAAAACTGGCGACCCTGCTTACACCAGTGAGGAGGACATGCCTGATCGATTTCGGGTCAATCGGTCCAGCCAATCACTAACCCTAACCCTAACCCTAACCCTAGCCTCAGCCTTAAGCCAGGCCTCATGAAAGATTGTCCCTCTGACTAAAATATTCACCAAAAATACAAATTTCACCCGAATCCAACGGGGACTGCTGTGTCTCGTTCAGCCGGTACAGGAGCACGTTTGGGGGAAATTTCGAGTCAATCGGTCCAAAGACCTGGAAGCTATTGAAAAAATCGGCCGAGGTTTTGAGGAAAAATGGCCGCTTTTCCCTTAAAATATTCATGTAAAATACAAATTCCACCAGAATCCGACCAAAACTGCCGAGCTTCATTCCACCGGTGAGGAGGACATGCGTGATCAATTTCGAGTCAATCGGTCAAAAGACGACCGTGGTCCGAAACCCCAGCCCCTTAACCCTAACCCTAGCCCTAACAGCAGCCTTAAGCCAGCCTCATTCAAAGTGGCCCCTTTCACTAAAATATTCACCAAAAATACAAATTCCACCCGAATCCAACGGGGACTGCTGTGTCTCGTTCAGCCGGTACAGGAGCACGTTTGGGAGAAGTTTCGAGTCAATCGGTCCAAAGACCTGGAAGCTATTGAAATAAATCGGCGGGGTATTTTTTCGTGAAAAATGGTCTTTTCTTTAAAATATTCATGTAAAATACAAATTCCACCGGAATCCAACCAAAACTGGCGACCCTGCTTACACCAGTGAGGAGGACATGCCTGATCGATTTCGGGTCAATCGGTCCAGCCAATCACTACCCCTAACCCTAACCCTAACCCTAGCCTCAGCCTTAAGCCAGGCCTCATGAAAGATTGTCCCTCTGACTAAAATATTCACCAAAAATACAAATTTCACCCGAATCCAACGGGGACTGCTGTGTCTCGTTCAGCCGGTACAGGAGCACGTTTGGGGGAAATTTCGAGTCAATCGGTCCAAAGACCTGGAAGCTATTGAAAAAATCGGCCGAGGTTTTGAGGAAAAATGGCCGCTTTTCCCTTAAAATATTCATGTAAAATACAAATTCCACCAGAATCCGACCAAAACTGCCGAGCTTCATTCCACCGGTGAGGAGGACATGCGTGATCAATTTCGAGTCAATCGGTCAAAAGACGACCGTGGTCCGAAACCCCAGCCCCTTAACCCCAACCCTAGCCCTAACAGCAGCCTTAAGCCAGCCTCATTCAAAATGGCCCCTTTCACTAAAATATTCACCAAAAATACAAATTCCACCCGAATCCAACGGGGACTGCTGTGTCTCGTTCAGCCGGTACAGGAGCACGTTTGGGAGAAGTTTCGAGTCAATCGGTCCAAAGACCTGGAAGCTATTGAAATAAATCGGCGGGGTATTTTTTCGTGAAAAATGGTCTTTTCTTTAAAATATTCATGTAAAATACAAATTCCACCGGAATCCAACCAAAACTGGCGACCCTGCTTACACCAGTGAGGAGGACATGCCTGATCGATTTCGGGTCAATCGGTCCAGCCAATCACTAACCCTAACCCTAACCCTAACCCTAGCCTCAGCCTTAAGCCAGGCCTCATGAAAGATTGTCCCTCTGACTAAAATATTCACCAAAAATACAAATTTCACCCGAATCCAACGGGGACTGCTGTGTCTCGTTCAGCCGGTACAGGAGCACGTTTGGGGGAAATTTCGAGTCAATCGGTCCAAAGACCTGGAAGCTATTGAAAAAATCGGCCGAGGTTTTGAGGAAAAATGGCCGCTTTTCCCTTAAAATATTCATGTAAAATACAAATTCCACCAGAATCCGACCAAAACTGCCGAGCCTCATTCCACCGGTGAGGAGGACATGCGTGATCAATTTCGAGTCAATCGGTCAAAAGACGACCGTGGTCCGAAACCCCAGCCCCTTAACCCTAACCCTAGCCCTAACAGCAGCCTTAAGCCAGCCTCATTCAAAATGGCCCCTTTCACTAAAATATTCACCAAAAATACAAATTCCACCCGAATCCAACGGGGACTGCTGTGTCTCGTTCAGCCGGTACAGGAGCACGTTTGGGAGAAGTTTTCGAGTCAATCGGTCCAAAGACCTGGAAGCTATTGAAATAAATCGGCGGGGTATTTTTTCGTGAAAAATGGTCTTTTCTTTAAAATATTCATGTAAAATACAAATTCCACCGGAATCCAACCAAAACTGGCGACCCTGCTTACACCAGTGAGGAGGACATGCCTGATCGATTTCGGGTCAATCGGTCCAGCCAATCACTAACCCTAACCCTAACCCTAACCCTAGCCTCAGCCTTAAGCCAGGCCTCATGAAAGATTGTCCCTCTGACTAAAATATTCACCAAAAATACAAATTTCACCCGAATCCAACGGGGACTGCTGTGTCTCGTTCAGCCGGTACAGGAGCACGTTTGGGGGAAATTTCGAGTCAATCGGTCCAAAGACCTGGAAGCTATTGAAAAAATCGGCCGAGGTTTTGAGGAAAAATGGCCGCTTTTCCCTTAAAATATTCATGTAAAATACAAATTCCACCAGAATCCGACCAAAACTGCCGAGCCTCATTCCACCGGTGAGGAGGACATGCGTGATCAATTTCGAGTCAATCGGTCAAAAGACGACCGTGGTCCGAAACCCCAGCCCCTTAACCCTAACCCTAGCCCTAACAGCAGCCTTAAGCCAGCCTCATTCAAAATGGCCCCTTTCACTAAAATATTCACCAAAAATACAAATTCCACCCGAATCCAACGGGGACTGCTGTGTCTCGTTCAGCCGGTACAGGAGCACGTTTGGGAGAAGTTTCGAGTCAATCGGTCCAAAGACCTGGAAGCTATTGAAATAAATCGGCGGGGTATTTTTTCGTGAAAAATGGTCTTTTCTTTAAAATATTCATGTAAAATACAAATTCCACCGGAATCCAACCAAAACTGGCGACCCTGCTTACACCAGTGAGGAGGACATGCCTGATCGATTTCGGGTCAATCGGTCCAGCCAATCACTAACCTTAACCCTAACCCTAACCCTAGCCTCAGCCTTAAGCCAGGCCTCATGAAAGATTGTCCCTCTGACTAAAATATTCACCAAAAATACAAATTTCACCCGAATCCAACGGGGACTGCTGTGTCTCGTTCAGCCGGTACAGGAGCACGTTTGGGAGAAGTTTCGAGTCAATCGGTCCAAAGACCTGGAAGCTATTGAAATAAATCGGCGGGGTATTTTTTCGTGAAAAATGGTCTTTTCTTTAAAATATTCATGTAAAATACAAATTCCACCGGAATCCAACCAAAACTGGCGACCCTGCTTACACCAGTGAGGAGGACATGCCTGATCGATTTCGGGTCAATCGGTCCAGCCAATCACTAACCCTAACCCTAACCCTAACCCTAGCCTCAGCCTTAAGCCAGGCCTCATGAAAGATTGTCCCTCTGACTAAAATATTCACCAAAAATACAAATTTCACCCGAATCCAACGGGGACTGCTGTGTCTCGTTCAGCCGGTACAGGAGCACGTTTGGGGGAAATTTCGAGTCAATCGGTCCAAAGACCTGGAAGCTATTGAAAAAATCGGCCGAGGTTTTCAGGAAAAATGGCCGCTTTTCCCTTAAAATATTCATGTAAAATACAAATTCCACCAGAATCCGACCAAAACTGCCGAGCCTCATTCCACCGGTGAGGAGGACATGCGTGATCAATTTCGAGTCAATCGGTCAAAAGACGACCGTGGTCCGAAACCCCAGCCCCTTAACCCTAACCCTAGCCCTTACAGCAGCCTTAAGCCAGCCTCATTCAAAATGGCCCCTTTCACTAAAATATTCACCAAAAATACAAATTCCACCCGAATCCAACGGGGACTGCTGTGTCTCGTTCAGCCGGTACAGGAGCACGTTTGGGAGAAGTTTCGAGTCAATCGGTCCAAAGACCTGGAAGCTATTGAAATAAATCGGCGGGGTATTTTTTCGTGAAAAATGGTCTTTTCTTTAAAATATTCATGTAAAATACAAATTCCACCGGAATCCAACCAAAACTGGCGACCCTGCTTACACCAGTGAGGAGGACATGCCTGACCGATTTCGGGTCAATCGGTCCAGCCAATCACTAACCCTAACCCTAACCCTAACCCTAGCCTCAGCCTTAAGCCAGGCCTCATGAAAGATTGTCCCTCTGACTAAAATATTCACCAAAAATACAAATTTCACCCGAATCCAACGGGGACTGCTGTGTCTCGTTCAGCCGGTACAGGAGCACGTTTGGGGGAAATTTCGAGTCAATCGGTCCAAAGACCTGGAAGCTATTGAAAAAATCGGCCGAGGTTTTGAGGAAAAATGGCCGCTTTTCCCTTAAAATATTCATGTAAAATACAAATTCCACCAGAATCCGACCAAAACTGCCGAGCCTCATTCCACCGGTGAGGAGGACATGCGTGATCAATTTCGAGTCAATCGGTCAAAAGACGACCGTGGTCCGAAACCCCAGCCCCTTAACCCTAACCCTAGCCCTAACAGCAGCCTTAAGCCAGCCTCATTCAAAGTGGCCCCTTTCACTAAAATATTCACCAAAAATACAAATTCCACCCGAATCCAACGGGGACTGCTGTGTCTCGTTCAGCCGGTACAGGAGCACGTTTGGGAGAAGTTTCGAGTCAATCGGTCCAAAGACCTGGAAGCTATTGAAATAAATCGGCGGGGTATTTTTTCGTGAAAAATGGTCTTTTCTTTAAAATATTCATGTAAAATACAAATTCCACCGGAATCCAACCAAAACTGGCGACCCTGCTTACACCAGTGAGGAGGACATGCCTGATCGATTTCGGGTCAATCGGTCCAGCCAATCACTACCCCTAACCCTAACCCTAACCCTAGCCTCAGCCTTAAGCCAGGCCTCATGAAAGATTGTCCCTCTGACTAAAATATTCACCAAAAATACAAATTTCACCCGAATCCAACGGGGACTGCTGTGTCTCGTTCAGCCGGTACAGGAGCACGTTTGGGGGAAATTTCGAGTCAATCGGTCCAAAGACCTGGAAGCTATTGAAAAAATCGGCCGAGGTTTTGAGGAAAAATGGCCGCTTTTCCCTTAAAATATTCATGTAAAATACAAATTCCACCAGAATCCGACCAAAACTGCCGAGCCTCATTCCACCGGTGAGGAGGACATGCGTGATCAATTTCGAGTCAATCGGTCAAAAGACGACCGTGGTCCGAAACCCCAGCCCCTTAACCCTAACCCTAGCCCTTACAGCAGCCTTAAGCCAGCCTCATTCAAAATGGCCCCTTTCACTAAAATATTCACCAAAAATACAAATTCCACCCGAATCCAACGGGGACTGCTGTGTCTCGTTCAGCCGGTACAGGAGCACGTTTGGGAGAAGTTTCGAGTCAATCGGTCCAAAGACCTGGAAGCTATTGAAATAAATCGGCGGGGTATTTTTTCGTGAAAAATGGTCTTTTCTTTAAAATATTCATGTAAAATACAAATTCCACCGGAATCCAACCAAAACTGGCGACCCTGCTTACACCAGTGAGGAGGACATGCCTGATCGATTTCGGGTCAATCGGTCCAGCCAATCACTAACCCTAACCCTAACCCTAACCCTAGCCTCAGCCTTAAGCCAGGCCTCATGAAAGATTGTCCCTCTGACTAAAATATTCACCAAAAATACAAATTTCACCCGAATCCAACGGGGACTGCTGTGTCTCGTTCAGCCGGTACAGGAGCACGTTTGGGGGAAATTTCGAGTCAATCGGTCCAAAGACCTGGAAGCTATTGAAAAAATCGGCCGAGGTTTTGAGGAAAAATGGCCGCTTTTCCCTTAAAATATTCATGTAAAATACAAATTCCACCAGAATCCGACCAAAACTGCCGAGCCTCATTCCACCGGTGAGGAGGACATGCGTGATCAATTTCGAGTCAATCGGTCAAAAGACGACCGTGGTCCGAAACCCCAGCCCCTTAACCCTAACCCTAGCCCTAACAGCAGCCTTAAGCCAGCCTCATTCAAAGTGGCCCCTTTCACTAAAATATTCACCAAAAATACAAATTCCACCCGAATCCAACGGGGACTGCTGTGTCTCGTTCAGCCGGTACAGGAGCACGTTTGGGAGAAGTTTCGAGTCAATCGGTCCAAAGACCTGGAAGCTATTGAAATAAATCGGCGGGGTATTTTTTCGTGAAAAATGGTCTTTTCTTTAAAATATTCATGTAAAATACAAATTCCACCGGAATCCAACCAAAACTGGCGACCCTGCTTACACCAGTGAGGAGGACATGCCTGATCGATTTCGGGTCAATCGGTCCAGCCAATCACTACCCCTAACCCTAACCCTAACCCTAGCCTCAGCCTTAAGCCAGGCCTCATGAAAGATTGTCCCTCTGACTAAAATATTCACCAAAAATACAAATTTCACCCGAATCCAACGGGGACTGCTGTGTCTCGTTCAGCCGGTACAGGAGCACGTTTGGGGGAAATTTCGAGTCAATCGGTCCAAAGACCTGGAAGCTATTGAAAAAATCGGCCGAGGTTTTGAGGAAAAATGGCCGCTTTTCCCTTAAAATATTCATGTAAAATACAAATTCCACCAGAATCCGACCAAAACTGCCGAGCCTCATTCCACCGGTGAGGAGGACATGCGTGATCAATTTCGAGTCAATCGGTCAAAAGACGACCGTGGTCCGAAACCCCAGCCCCTTAACCCTAACCCTAGCCCTTACAGCAGCCTTAAGCCAGCCTCATTCAAAATGGCCCCTTTCACTAAAATATTCACCAAAAATACAAATTCCACCCGAATCCAACGGGGACTGCTGTGTCTCGTTCAGCCGGTACAGGAGCACGTTTGGGAGAAGTTTCGAGTCAATCGGTCCAAAGACCTGGAAGCTATTGAAATAAATCGGCGGGGTATTTTTTCGTGAAAAATGGTCTTTTCTTTAAAATATTCATGTAAAATACAAATTCCACCGGAATCCAACCAAAACTGGCGACCCTGCTTACACCAGTGAGGAGGACATGCCTGATCGATTTCGGGTCAATCGGTCCAGCCAATCACTAACCCTAACCCTAACCCTAACCCTAGCCTCAGCCTTAAGCCAGGCCTCATGAAAGATTGTCCCTCTGACTAAAATATTCACCAAAAATACAAATTTCACCCGAATCCAACGGGGACTGCTGTGTCTCGTTCAGCCGGTACAGGAGCACGTTTGGGGGAAATTTCGAGTCAATCGGTCCAAAGACCTGGAAGCTATTGAAAAAATCGGCCGAGGTTTTGAGGAAAAATGGCCGCTTTTCCCTTAAAATATTCATGTAAAATACAAATTCCACCAGAATCCGACCAAAACTGCCGAGCCTCATTCCACCGGTGAGGAGGACATGCGTGATCAATTTCGAGTCAATCGGTCAAAAGACGACCGTGGTCCGAAACCCCAGCCCCTTAACCCTAACCCTAGCCCTAACAGCAGCCTTAAGCCAGCCTCATTCAAAATGGCCCCTTTCACTAAAATATTCACCAAAAATACAAATTCCACCCGAATCCAACGGGGACTGCTGTGTCTCGTTCAGCCGGTACAGGAGCACGTTTGGGAGAAGTTTCGAGTCAATCGGTCCAAAGACCTGGAAGCTATTGAAATAAATCGGCGGGGTATTTTTTCGTGAAAAATGGTCTTTTCTTTAAAATATTCATGTAAAATACAAATTCCACCGGAATCCAACCAAAACTGGCGACCCTGCTTACACCAGTGAGGAGGACATGCCTGATCGATTTCGGGTCAATCGGTCCAGCCAATCACTAACCCTAACCCTAACCCTAACCCTAGCCTCAGCCTTAAGCCAGGCCTCATGAAAGATTGTCCCTCTGACTAAAATATTCACCAAAAATACAAATTTCACCCGAATCCAACGGGGACTGCTGTGTCTCGTTCAGCCGGTACAGGAGCACGTTTGGGGGAAATTTCGAGTCAATCGGTCCAAAGACCTGGAAGCTATTGAAAAAATCGGCCGAGGTTTTGAGGAAAAATGGCCGCTTTTCCCTTAAAATATTCATGTAAAATACAAATTCCACCAGAATCCGACCAAAACTGCCGAGCTTCATTCCACCGGTGAGGAGGACATGCGTGATCAATTTCGAGTCAATCGGTCAAAAGACGACCGTGGTCCGAAACCCCAGCCCCTTAACCCCAACCCTAGCCCTAACAGCAGCCTTAAGCCAGCCTCATTCAAAATGGCCCCTTTCACTAAAATATTCACCAAAAATACAAATTCCACCCGAATCCAACGGGGACTGCTGTGTCTCGTTCAGCCGGTACAGGAGCACGTTTGGGAGAAGTTTCGAGTCAATCGGTCCAAAGACCTGGAAGCTATTGAAATAAATCGGCGGGGTATTTTTTCGTGAAAAATGGTCTTTTCTTTAAAATATTCATGTAAAATACAAATTCCACCGGAATCCAACCAAAACTGGCGACCCTGCTTACACCAGTGAGGAGGACATGCCTGATCGATTTCGGGTCAATCGGTCCAGCCAATCACTAACCCTAACCCTAACCCTAACCCTAGCCTCAGCCTTAAGCCAGGCCTCATGAAAGATTGTCCCTCTGACTAAAATATTCACCAAAAATACAAATTTCACCCGAATCCAACGGGGACTGCTGTGTCTCGTTCAGCCGGTACAGGAGCACGTTTGGGGGAAATTTCGAGTCAATCGGTCCAAAGACCTGGAAGCTATTGAAAAAATCGGCCGAGGTTTTGAGGAAAAATGGCCGCTTTTCCCTTAAAATATTCATGTAAAATACAAATTCCACCAGAATCCGACCAAAACTGCCGAGCTTCATTCCACCGGTGAGGAGGACATGCGTGATCAATTTCGAGTCAATCGGTCAAAAGACGACCGTGGTCCGAAACCCCAGCCCCTTAACCCCAACCCTAGCCCTAACAGCAGCCTTAAGCCAGCCTCATTCAAAATGGCCCCTTTCACTAAAATATTCACCAAAAATACAAATTCCACCCGAATCCAACGGGGACTGCTGTGTCTCGTTCAGCCGGTACAGGAGCACGTTTGGGAGAAGTTTCGAGTCAATCGGTCCAAAGACCTGGAAGCTATTGAAATAAATCGGCGGGGTATTTTTTCGTGAAAAATGGTCTTTTCTTTAAAATATTCATGTAAAATACAAATTCCACCGGAATCCAACCAAAACTGGCGACCCTGCTTACACCAGTGAGGAGGACATGCCTGATCGATTTCGGGTCAATCGGTCCAGCCAATCACTAACCCTAACCCTAACCCTAACCCTAGCCTCAGCCTTAAGCCAGGCCTCATGAAAGATTGTCCCTCTGACTAAAATATTCACCAAAAATACAAATTTCACCCGAATCCAACGGGGACTGCTGTGTCTCGTTCAGCCGGTACAGGAGCACGTTTGGGGGAAATTTCGAGTCAATCGGTCCAAAGACCTGGAAGCTATTGAAAAAATCGGCCGAGGTTTTGAGGAAAAATGGCCGCTTTTCCCTTAAAATATTCATGTAAAATACAAATTCCACCAGAATCCGACCAAAACTGCCGAGCCTCATTCCACCGGTGAGGAGGACATGCGTGATCAATTTCGAGTCAATCGGTCAAAAGACGACCGTGGTCCGAAACCCCAGCCCCTTAACCCTAACCCTAGCCCTAACAGCAGCCTTAAGCCAGCCTCATTCAAAATGGCCCCTTTCACTAAAATATTCACCAAAAATACAAATTCCACCCGAATCCAACGGGGACTGCTGTGTCTCGTTCAGCCGGTACAGGAGCACGTTTGGGAGAAGTTTCGAGTCAATCGGTCCAAAGACCTGGAAGCTATTGAAATAAATCGGCGGGGTATTTTTTCGTGAAAAATGGTCTTTTCTTTAAAATATTCATGTAAAATACAAATTCCACCGGAATCCAACCAAAACTGGCGACCCTGCTTACACCAGTGAGGAGGACATGCCTGATCGATTTCGGGTCAATCGGTCCAGCCAATCACTAACCCTAACCCTAACCCTAACCCTAGCCTCAGCCTTAAGCCAGGCCTCATGAAAGAT
Source organism: Pagrus pagrus (assembly GCF_965226575.1). Classification (NCBI taxonomy): domain Eukaryota; kingdom Metazoa; phylum Chordata; class Actinopteri; order Spariformes; family Sparidae; genus Pagrus; species Pagrus pagrus. The sequence goes on along the minus strand of NW_028175146.1, from coordinate 7,509 downwards.
TGTCCCTCTGACTAAAATATTCACCAAAAATACAAATTTCACCCGAATCCAACGGGGACTGCTGTGTCTCGTTCAGCCGGTACAGGAGCACGTTTGGGGGAAATTTCGAGTCAATCGGTCCAAAGACCTGGAAGCTATTGAAAAAATCGGCCGAGGTTTTGAGGAAAAATGGCCGCTTTTCCCTTAAAATATTCATGTAAAATACAAATTCCACCAGAATCCGACCAAAACTGCCGAGCTTCATTCCACCGGTGAGGAGGACATGCGTGATCAATTTCGAGTCAATCGGTCAAAAGACGACCGTGGTCCGAAACCCCAGCCCCTTAACCCCAACCCTAGCCCTAACAGCAGCCTTAAGCCAGCCTCATTCAAAATGGCCCCTTTCACTAAAATATTCACCAAAAATACAAATTCCACCCGAATCCAACGGGGACTGCTGTGTCTCGTTCAGCCGGTACAGGAGCACGTTTGGGAGAAGTTTCGAGTCAATCGGTCCAAAGACCTGGAAGCTATTGAAATAAATCGGCGGGGTATTTTTTCGTGAAAAATGGTCTTTTCTTTAAAATATTCATGTAAAATACAAATTCCACCGGAATCCAACCAAAACTGGCGACCCTGCTTACACCAGTGAGGAGGACATGCCTGATCGATTTCGGGTCAATCGGTCCAGCCAATCACTAACCCTAACCCTAACCCTAACCCTAGCCTCAGCCTTAAGCCAGGCCTCATGAAAGATTGTCCCTCTGACTAAAATATTCACCAAAAATACAAATTTCACCCGAATCCAACGGGGACTGCTGTGTCTCGTTCAGCCGGTACAGGAGCACGTTTGGGGGAAATTTCGAGTCAATCGGTCCAAAGACCTGGAAGCTATTGAAAAAATCGGCCGAGGTTTTGAGGAAAAATGGCCGCTTTTCCCTTAAAATATTCATGTAAAATACAAATTCCACCAGAATCCGACCAAAACTGCCGAGCCTCATTCCACCGGTGAGGAGGACATGCGTGATCAATTTCGAGTCAATCGGTCAAAAGACGACCGTGGTCCGAAACCCCAGCCCCTTAACCCTAACCCTAGCCCTAACAGCAGCCTTAAGCCAGCCTCATTCAAAATGGCCCCTTTCACTAAAATATTCACCAAAAATACAAATTCCACCCGAATCCAACGGGGACTGCTGTGTCTCGTTCAGCCGGTACAGGAGCACGTTTGGGAGAAGTTTTCGAGTCAATCGGTCCAAAGACCTGGAAGCTATTGAAATAAATCGGCGGGGTATTTTTTCGTGAAAAATGGTCTTTTCTTTAAAATATTCATGTAAAATACAAATTCCACCGGAATCCAACCAAAACTGGCGACCCTGCTTACACCAGTGAGGAGGACATGCCTGATCGATTTCGGGTCAATCGGTCCAGCCAATCACTAACCCTAACCCTAACCCTAACCCTAGCCTCAGCCTTAAGCCAGGCCTCATGAAAGATTGTCCCTCTGACTAAAATATTCACCAAAAATACAAATTTCACCCGAATCCAACGGGGACTGCTGTGTCTCGTTCAGCCGGTACAGGAGCACGTTTGGGGGAAATTTCGAGTCAATCGGTCCAAAGACCTGGAAGCTATTGAAAAAATCGGCCGAGGTTTTGAGGAAAAATGGCCGCTTTTCCCTTAAAATATTCATGTAAAATACAAATTCCACCAGAATCCGACCAAAACTGCCGAGCCTCATTCCACCGGTGAGGAGGACATGCGTGATCAATTTCGAGTCAATCGGTCAAAAGACGACCGTGGTCCGAAACCCCAGCCCCTTAACCCTAACCCTAGCCCTTACAGCAGCCTTAAGCCAGCCTCATTCAAAATGGCCCCTTTCACTAAAATATTCACCAAAAATACAAATTCCACCCGAATCCAACGGGGACTGCTGTGTCTCGTTCAGCCGGTACAGGAGCACGTTTGGGAGAAGTTTCGAGTCAATCGGTCCAAAGACCTGGAAGCTATTGAAATAAATCGGCGGGGTATTTTTTCGTGAAAAATGGTCTTTTCTTTAAAATATTCATGTAAAATACAAATTCCACCGGAATCCAACCAAAACTGGCGACCCTGCTTACACCAGTGAGGAGGACATGCCTGATCGATTTCGGGTCAATCGGTCCAGCCAATCACTAACCCTAACCCTAACCCTAACCCTAGCCTCAGCCTTAAGCCAGGCCTCATGAAAGATTGTCCCTCTGACTAAAATATTCACCAAAAATACAAATTTCACCCGAATCCAACGGGGACTGCTGTGTCTCGTTCAGCCGGTACAGGAGCACGTTTGGGGGAAATTTCGAGTCAATCGGTCCAAAGACCTGGAAGCTATTGAAAAAATCGGCCGAGGTTTTGAGGAAAAATGGCCGCTTTTCCCTTAAAATATTCATGTAAAATACAAATTCCACCAGAATCCGACCAAAACTGCCGAGCCTCATTCCACCGGTGAGGAGGACATGCGTGATCAATTTCGAGTCAATCGGTCAAAAGACGACCGTGGTCCGAAACCCCAGCCCCTTAACCCTAACCCTAGCCCTAACAGCAGCCTTAAGCCAGCCTCATTCAAAATGGCCCCTTTCACTAAAATATTCACCAAAAATACAAATTCCACCCGAATCCAACGGGGACTGCTGTGTCTCGTTCAGCCGGTACAGGAGCACGTTTGGGAGAAGTTTTCGAGTCAATCGGTCCAAAGACCTGGAAGCTATTGAAATAAATCGGCGGGGTATTTTTTCGTGAAAAATGGTCTTTTCTTTAAAATATTCATGTAAAATACAAATTCCACCGGAATCCAACCAAAACTGGCGACCCTGCTTACACCAGTGAGGAGGACATGCCTGATCGATTTCGGGTCAATCGGTCCAGCCAATCACTAACCCTAACCCTAACCCTAACCCTAGCCTCAGCCTTAAGCCAGGCCTCATGAAAGATTGTCCCTCTGACTAAAATATTCACCAAAAATACAAATTTCACCCGAATCCAACGGGGACTGCTGTGTCTCGTTCAGCCGGTACAGGAGCACGTTTGGGGGAAATTTCGAGTCAATCGGTCCAAAGACCTGGAAGCTATTGAAAAAATCGGCCGAGGTTTTGAGGAAAAATGGCCGCTTTTCCCTTAAAATATTCATGTAAAATACAAATTCCACCAGAATCCGACCAAAACTGCCGAGCCTCATTCCACCGGTGAGGAGGACATGCGTGATCAATTTCGAGTCAATCGGTCAAAAGACGACCGTGGTCCGAAACCCCAGCCCCTTAACCCTAACCCTAGCCCTAACAGCAGCCTTAAGCCAGCCTCATTCAAAATGGCCCCTTTCACTAAAATATTCACCAAAAATACAAATTCCACCCGAATCCAACGGGGACTGCTGTGTCTCGTTCAGCCGGTACAGGAGCACGTTTGGGAGAAGTTTCGAGTCAATCGGTCCAAAGACCTGGAAGCTATTGAAATAAATCGGCGGGGTATTTTTTCGTGAAAAATGGTCTTTTCTTTAAAATATTCATGTAAAATACAAATTCCACCGGAATCCAACCAAAACTGGCGACCCTGCTTACACCAGTGAGGAGGACATGCCTGATCGATTTCGGGTCAATCGGTCCAGCCAATCACTAACCCTAACCCTAACCCTAACCCTAGCCTCAGCCTTAAGCCAGGCCTCATGAAAGATTGTCCCTCTGACTAAAATATTCACCAAAAATACAAATTTCACCCGAATCCAACGGGGACTGCTGTGTCTCGTTCAGCCGGTACAGGAGCACGTTTGGGGGAAATTTCGAGTCAATCGGTCCAAAGACCTGGAAGCTATTGAAAAAATCGGCCGAGGTTTTGAGGAAAAATGGCCGCTTTTCCCTTAAAATATTCATGTAAAATACAAATTCCACCAGAATCCGACCAAAACTGCCGAGCTTCATTCCACCGGTGAGGAGGACATGCGTGATCAATTTCGAGTCAATCGGTCAAAAGACGACCGTGGTCCGAAACCCCAGCCCCTTAACCCCAACCCTAGCCCTAACAGCAGCCTTGAGCCAGCCTCATTCAAAATGGCCCCTTTCACTAAAATATTCACCAAAAATACAAATTCCACCCGAATCCAACGGGGACTGCTGTGTCTCGTTCAGCCGGTACAGGAGCACGTTTGGGAGAAGTTTCGAGTCAATCGGTCCAAAGACCTGGAAGCTATTGAAATAAATCGGCGGGGTATTTTTTCGTGAAAAATGGTCTTTTCTTTAAAATATTCATGTAAAATACAAATTCCACCGGAATCCAACCAAAACTGGCGACCCTGCTTACACCAGTGAGGAGGACATGCCTGATCGATTTCGGGTCAATCGGTCCAGCCAATCACTAACCCTAACCCTAACCCTAACCCTAGCCTCAGCCTTAAGCCAGGCCTCATGAAAGATTGTCCCTCTGACTAAAATATTCACCAAAAATACAAATTTCACCCGAATCCAACGGGGACTGCTGTGTCTCGTTCAGCCGGTACAGGAGCACGTTTGGGGGAAATTTCGAGTCAATCGGTCCAAAGACCTGGAAGCTATTGAACAAAAATCGGCCGAGGTTTTGAGGAAAAATGGTCGCTTTTCCCTTAAAATATTCATGTAAAATACAAATTCCACCAGAATCCGACCAAAACTGCCGAGCTTCATTCCACCGGTGAGGAGGACATGCGTGATCAATTTCGAGTCAATCGGTCAAAAGACGACCGTGGTCCGAAACCCCAGCCCCTTAACCCCAACCCTAGCCCTAACAGCAGCCTTGAGCCAGCCTCATTCAAAATGGCCCCTTTCACTAAAATATTCACCAAAAATACAAATTCCACCCGAATCCAACGGGGACTGCTGTGTCTCGTTCAGCCGGTACAGGAGCACGTTTGGGAGAAGTTTCGAGTCAATCGGTCCAAAGACCTGGAAGCTATTGAAATAAATCGGCGGGGTATTTTTTGGTGAAAAATGGTCTTTTCTTTAAAATATTCATGTAAAATACAAATTCCACCGGAATCCAACCAAAACTGGCGACCCTGCTTACACCAGTGAGGAGGACATGCCTGATCGATTTCGGGTCAATCGGTCCAGCCAATCACTAACCCTAACCCTAACCCTAACCCTAGCCTCAGCCTTAAGCCAGGCCTCATGAAAGATTGTCCCTCTGACTAAAATATTCACCAAAAATACAAATTTCACCCGAATCCAACGGGGACTGCTGTGTCTCGTTCAGCCGGTACAGGAGCACGTTTGGGGGAAATTTCGAGTCAATCGGTCCAAAGACCTGGAAGCTATTGAAAAAATCGGCCGAGGTTTTGAGGAAAAATGGCCGCTTTTCCCTTAAAATATTCATGTAAAATACAAATTCCACCAGAATCCGACCAAAACTGCCGAGCTTCATTCCACCGGTGAGGAGGACATGCGTGATCAATTTCGAGTCAATCGGTCAAAAGACGACCGTGGTCCGAAACCCCAGCCCCTTAACCCCAACCCTAGCCCTAACAGCAGCCTTAAGCCAGCCTCATTCAAAATGGCCCCTTTCACTAAAATATTCACCAAAAATACAAATTCCACCCGAATCCAACGGGGACTGCTGTGTCTCGTTCAGCCGGTACAGGAGCACGTTTGGGAGAAGTTTCGAGTCAATCGGTCCAAAGACCTGGAAGCTATTGAAATAAATCGGCGGGGTATTTTTTCGTGAAAAATGGTCTTTTCTTTAAAATATTCATGTAAAATACAAATTCCACCGGAATCCAACCAAAACTGGCGACCCTGCTTACACCAGTGAGGAGGACATGCCTGATCGATTTCGGGTCAATCGGTCCAGCCAATCACTAACCCTAACCCTAACCCTAACCCTAGCCTCAGCCTTAAGCCAGGCCTCATGAAAGATTGTCCCTCTGACTAAAATATTCACCAAAAATACAAATTTCACCCGAATCCAACGGGGACTGCTGTGTCTCGTTCAGCCGGTACAGGAGCACGTTTGGGGGAAATTTCGAGTCAATCGGTCCAAAGACCTGGAAGCTATTGAAAAAATCGGCCGAGGTTTTGAGGAAAAATGGCCGCTTTTCCCTTAAAATATTCATGTAAAATACAAATTCCACCAGAATCCGACCAAAACTGCAGAGCCTCATTCCACCGGTGAGGAGGACATGCGTGATCAATTTCGAGTCAATCGGTCAAAAGACGACCGTGGTCCGAAACCCCAGCCCCTTAACCCCAACCCTAGCCCTAACAGCAGCCTTAAGCCAGCCTCATTCAAAATGGCCCCTTTCACTAAAATATTCACCAAAAATACAAATTTCACCCGAATCCAACGGGGACTGCTGTGTCTCGTTCAGCCGGTACAGGAGCACGTTTGGGAGAAGTTTCGAGTCAATCGGTCCAAAGACCTGGAAGCTATTGAAATAAATCGGCGGGGTATTTTTTGGTGAAAAATGGTCTTTTCTTTAAAATATTCATGTAAAATACAAATTCCACCGGAATCCAACCAAAACTGGCGACCCTGCTTACACCAGTGAGGAGGACATGCCTGATCGATTTCGGGTCAATCGGTCCAGCCAATCACTAACCCTAACCCTAACCCTAACCCTAGCCTCAGCCTTAAGCCAGGCCTCATGAAAGATTGTCCCTCTGACTAAAATATTCACCAAAAATACAAATTTCACCCGAATCCAACGGGGACTGCTGTGTCTCGTTCAGCCGGTACAGGAGCACGTTTGGGGGAAATTTCGAGTCAATCGGTCCAAAGACCTGGAAGCTATTGAACAAAAATCGGCCGAGGTTTTGAGGAAAAATGGTCGCTTTTCCCTTAAAATATTCATGTAAAATACAAATTCCACCAGAATCCGACCAAAACTGCCGAGCTTCATTCCACCGGTGAGGAGGACATGCGTGATCAATTTCGAGTCAATCGGTCAAAAGACGACCGTGGTCCGAAACCCCAGCCCCTTAACCCCAACCCTAGCCCTAACAGCAGCCTTGAGCCAGCCTCATTCAAAATGGCCCCTTTCACTAAAATATTCACCAAAAATACAAATTCCACCCGAATCCAACGGGGACTGCTGTGTCTCGTTCAGCCGGTACAGGAGCACGTTTGGGAGAAGTTTCGAGTCAATCGGTCCAAAGACCTGGAAGCTATTGAAATAAATCGGCGGGGTATTTTTTGGTGAAAAATGGTCTTTTCTTTAAAATATTCATGTAAAATACAAATTCCACCGGAATCCAACCAAAACTGGCGACCCTGCTTACACCAGTGAGGAGGACATGCCTGATCGATTTCGGGTCAATCGGTCCAGCCAATCACTAACCCTAACCCTAACCCTAACCCTAGCCTCAGCCTTAAGCCAGGCCTCATGAAAGATTGTCCCTCTGACTAAAATATTCACCAAAAATACAAATTTCACCCGAATCCAACGGGGACTGCTGTGTCTCGTTCAGCCGGTACAGGAGCACGTTTGGGGGAAATTTCGAGTCAATCGGTCCAAAGACCTGGAAGCTATTGAAC
>NW_028175147.1:0-66920 GCF_965226575.1 Pagrus pagrus | reverse complement strand
CTGCTGTGTCTCGTTCAGCCAGTATAGGACCACGTCTGGGAGAAATTTCGAGTCAATCGGTCCAAAGACCTGGAAGCTATTGAAAAAATCGGCCGAGGTTTTCATGAAAAATGGCCCCCTTTCACTAAAATATTCACCAAAAATACAAATTTCACCCGAATCCAATGGGGACTGCTGTGTCTCGTTCAGCCAGTATAGGACCACGTCTGGGAGAAATTTCGAGTCAATCGGTCCAAAGACCTGGAAGCTATTGAAAAAATCGGCCGAGGTTTTCATGAATCCAATGGGGACTGCTGTGTCTCGTTCAGCCAGTATAGGACCACGTCTGGGAGAAATTTCGAGTCAATGGGTCCAAAGACCTGGAAGCTATTGAAAAAATCGGCCGAGGTTTTCATGAAAAATGGAAGATTTTCACTAAAATATTCACCAAAAATACAAATTTCACCCGAATCCAATGCGGACTGCTGTGTCTCGTTCAGCCAGTATAGGACCACATCTGGGAGAAATTTCGAGTCAATCGGTCCAAAGACCTGGAAGCTATTGAAAAAATCGGCCGAGGTTTTCATGAAAAATGGCCCCCTTTCACTAAAATATTCACCAAAAATACAAATTTCACCCGAATCCAATGGGGACTGCTGTGTCTCGTTCAGCCAGTATAGGACCACGTCTGGGAGAAATTTCGAGTCAATCGGTCCAAAGACCTGGAAGCTATTGAAAAAATCAGCCGAGGTTTTCATGAAAAATGGCCCCCTTTCACTAAAATATTCACCAAAAATACAAATTTCACCCGAATCCAATGGGGACTGCTGTGTCTCGTTCAGCCAGTATAGGACCACGTCTGGGAGAAATTTCGAGTCAATGGGTCCAAAGACCTGGAAGCTATTGAAAAAATCGGCCGAGGTTTTCATGAAAAATGGAAGATTTTCACTAAAATATTCACCAAAAATACAAATTTCACCCGAATCCAATGCGGACTGCTGTGTCTCGTTCAGCCAGTATAGGACCACGTCTGGGAGAAATTTCGAGTCAATCGGTCCAAAGACCTGGAAGCTATTGAAAAAATCGGCCAAGGTTTTCATTAAAAATGGCCCCCTTTCACTAAAATATTCACCAAAAATACAAATTTCACCCGAATCCAATGGGGACTGCTGTGTCTCGTTCAGCCAGTATAGGACCACGTCTGGGAGAAATTTCGAGTCAATCGGTCCAAAGACCTGGAAGCTATTGAAAAAATCGGCCGAGGTTTTCATGAAAAATGGCCCCCTTTCACTAAAATATTCACCAAAAATACAAATTTCACCCGAATCCAATGGGGACTGCTGTGTCTCGTTCAGCCAGTATAGGACCACGTCTGGGAGAAATTTCGAGTCAATGGGTCCAAAGACCTGGAAGCTATTGAAAAAATCGGCCGAGGTTTTCATGAAAAATGGCCCCCTTTCACTAAAATATTCACCAAAAATACAAATTTCACCCGAATCCAATGGGGACTGCTGTGTCTCGTTCAGCCAGTATAGGACCACGTCTGGGAGAAATTTCGAGTCAATCGGTCCAAAGACCTGGAAGCTATTGAAAAAATCGGCCGAGGTTTTCATTAAAAATGGCCCCCTTTCACTAAAATATTCACCAAAAATACAAATTTCACCCGAATCCAATGGGGACTGCTGTGTCTCGTTCAGATAGTATAGGACCACGTCTGGGAGAAATTTCGAGTCAATCGGTCCAAAGACCTGGAAGCTATTGAAAAAATCGGCCGAGGTTTTCATTAAAAATGGCCCCCTTTCACTAAAATATTCACCAAAAATACAAATTTCACCCGAATCCAATGGGGACTGCTGTGTCTCGTTCAGCCAGTATAGGACCACGTCTGGGAGAAATTTCGAGTCAATGGGTTCAAAGACCTGGAAGCTATTGAAAAAATCGGCCGAGGTTTTCATGAAAAATGGCCCCCATTCACTAAAATATTTACCAAAAATACAAATTTCACCCGAATCCAATGCGGACTGCTGTGTCTCGTTCAGATAGGATAGGACCACGTCTGGGAGAAATTTCGAGTCAATCGGTCCAAAGACCTGGAAGATATTGAAAAAATCGGCCGAGGTTTTCATGAAAAATGGCAGATTTTCACTAAAATATTCACCAAAAATACAAATTTCACCCGAATCCAATGGGGACTGCTGTGTCTCGTTCAGCCAGTATAGGACCACGTCTGGGAGAAATTTCGAGTCAATGGGTCCAAAGACCTGGAAGCTATTGAAAAAATCGGCCGAGGTTTTCATGAATCCAATGGGGACTGCTGTGTCTCGTTCAGCCAGTATAGGACCACATCTGGGAGAAACTTCGAGTCTATGGGTCCAAAGACCTGGAAGCTATTGAAAAAATCGGCCGAGGTTTTCATGAAAAATGGAAGATTTTCACTAAAATATTCACCAAAAATACAAATTTCACCCGAATCCAATGCGGACTGCTGTGTCTCGTTCAGCCAGTATAGGACCACGTCTGGGAGAAATTTCGAGTCAATCGGTCCAAAGACCTGGAAGCTATTGAAAAAATCAGCCGAGGTTTTCATGAAAAATGGCCCCCTTTCACTAAAATATTCACCAAAAATACAAATTTCACCCGAATCCAATGGGGACTGCTGTGTCTCGTTCAGCCAGTATAGGACCACGTCTGGGAGAAATTTCGAGTCAATGGGTCCAAAGACCTGGAAGCTATTGAAAAAATCGGCCGAGGTTTTCATGAAAAATGGAAGATTTTCACTAAAATATTCACCAAAAATACAAATTTCACCCGAATCCAATGCGGACTGCTGTGTCTCGTTCAGCCAGTATAGGACCACGTCTGGGAGAAATTTCGAGTCAATCGGTCCAAAGACCTGGAAGCTATTGAAAAAATCGGCCGAGGTTTTCATGAAAAATGGCCCCCTTTCACTAAAATATTCACCAAAAATACAAATTTCACCCGAATCCAATGCGGACTGCTGTGTCTCGTTCAGATAGTATAGGACCATGTCTGGGAGAAATTTCGAGTCAATCGGTCCAAAGACCTGGAAGCTATTGAAAAAATCGGCCGAGGTTTTCATTAAAAATGGCCCCCTTTCACTAAAATATTCACCAAAAATACAAATTTCACCCGAATCCAATGCGGACTGCTGTGTCTCGTTCAGCCAGTATAGGACCACGTCTGGGAGAAATTTCGAGTCAATCGGTCCAAAGACCTGGAAGCTATTGAAAAAATCGGCCGAGGTTTTCATGAAAAATGGCCCCCTTTCACTAAAATATTCACCAAAAATACAAATTTCACCCGAATCCAATGGGGACTGCTGTGTCTGGTTCAGCCAGTATAGGACCACGTCTGGGAGAAATTTCGAGTCAATGGGTCCAAAGACCTGGAAGCTATTGAAAAAATCGGCCGAGGTTTTCATGAAAAATGGCAGATTTTCACTAAAATATTCACCAAAAATACAAATTTCACCCGAATCCAATGGGGACTGCTGTGTCTCGTTCAGCCAGTATAGGACCACGTCTGGGAGAAATTTCGAGTCAATCGGTCCAAAGACCTGGAAGCTATTGAAAAAATCGGCCAAGGTTTTCATTAAAAATGGCCCCCTTTCACTAAAATATTCACCAAAAATACAAATTTCACCCGAATCCAATGGGGACTGCTGTGTCTCGTTCAGCCAGTATAGGACCACGTCTGGGAGAAATTTCGAGTCAATCGGTCCAAAGACCTGGAAGCTATTGAAAAAATCGGCCGAGGTTTTCATGAAAAATGGCCCCCTTTCACTAAAATATTCACCAAAAATACAAATTTCACCCGAATCCAATGGGGACTGCTGTGTCTCGTTCAGCCAGTATAGGACCACGTCTGGGAGAAATTTCGAGTCAATGGGTCCAAAGACCTGGAAGCTATTGAAAAAATCGGCCGAGGTTTTCATGAAAAATGGCCCCCTTTCACTAAAATATTCACCAAAAATACAAATTTCACCCGAATCCAATGGGGACTGCTGTGTCTCGTTCAGCCAGTATAGGACCACGTCTGGGAGAAATTTCGAGTCAATCGGTCCAAAGACCTGGAAGCTATTGAAAAAATCGGCCGAGGTTTTCATTAAAAATGGCCCCCTTTCACTAAAATATTCACCAAAAATACAAATTTCACCCGAATCCAATGGGGACTGCTGTGTCTCGTTCAGATAGTATAGGACCACGTCTGGGAGAAATTTCGAGTCAATCGGTCCAAAGACCTGGAAGCTATTGAAAAAATCGGCCGAGGTTTTCATTAAAAATGGCCCCCTTTCACTAAAATATTCACCAAAAATACAAATTTCACCCGAATCCAATGGGGACTGCTGTGTCTCGTTCAGCCAGTATAGGACCACGTCTGGGAGAAATTTCGAGTCAATGGGTTCAAAGACCTGGAAGCTATTGAAAAAATCGGCCGAGGTTTTCATGAAAAATGGAAGATTTTCACTAAAATATTCACCAAAAATACAAATTTCACCCGAATCCAATGCAGACTGCTGTGTCTCTTTCAGCCAGTATAGGACCACGTCTGGGAGAAATTTCGAGTCAATCGGTCCAAAGACCTGGAAGCTATTGAAAAAATCGGCCGAGGTTTTCATGAAAAATGGCCCCCTTTCACTAAAATATTTACCAAAAATACAAATTTCACCCGAATCCAATGCGGACTGCTGTGTCTCGTTCAGATAGGATAGGACCACGTCTGGGAGAAATTTCGAGTCAATCGGTCCAAAGACCTGGAAGCTATTGAAAAAATCGGCCGAGGTTTTCATGAAAAATGGCAGATTTTCACTAAAATATTCACCAAAAATACAAATTTCACCCGAATCCAATGGGGACTGCTGTGTCTCGTTCAGCCAGTATAGGACCACGTCTGGGAGAAATTTCGAGTCAATGGGTCCAAAGACCTGGAAGCTATTGAAAAAATCGGCCGAGGTTTTCATGAATCCAATGGGGACTGCTGTGTCTCGTTCAGCCAGTATAGGACCACATCTGGGAGAAATTTCGAGTCTATGGGTCCAAAGACCTGGAAGCTATTGAAAAAATCGGCCGAGGTTTTCATGAAAAATGGAAGATTTTCACTAAAATATTCACCAAAAATACAAATTTCACCCGAATCCAATGCGGACTGCTGTGTCTCGTTCAGCCAGTATAGGACCACGTCTGGGAGAAATTTCGAGTCAATCGGTCCAAAGACCTGGAAGCTATTGAAAAAATCGGCCGAGGTTTTCATGAAAAATGGCCCCCTTTCACTAAAATATTCACCAAAAATACAAATTTCACCCGAATCCAATGCGGACTGCTGTGTCTCGTTCAGATAGTATAGGACCACGTCTGGGAGAAATTTCGAGTCAATGGGTCCAAAGACCTGGAAGCTATTGAAAAAATCGGCCGAGGTTTTCATTAAAAATGGCCCCCTTTCACTAAAATATTCACCAAAAATACAAATTTCACCCGAATCCAATGCGGACTGCTGTGTCTTGTTCAGCCAGTATAGGACCACGTCTGGGAGAAATTTCGAGTCAATCGGTCCAAAGACCTGGAAGCTATTGAAAAAATCGGCCGACGTTTTCATTAAAAATGGCCCCCTTTCACTAAAATATTCACCAAAAATACAAATTTCACCCGAATCCAATGGGGACTGCTGTGTCTCGTTCAGCCAGTATAGGACCAAGTCTGGGAGAAATTTCGAGTCAATCGGTCCAAAGACCTGGAAGCTATTGAAAAAATCCGCCGAGGTTTTCATGAAAAATGGCACCCTTTCACTAAAATATTCACCAAAAATACAAATTTCACCCGAATCCAAGGGGGACTGCTGTGTCTCGTTCAGCCAGTATAGGACCACGTCTGGGAGAAATTTCGAGTCAATGGGTCCAAAGACCTGGAAGCTATTGAAAAAATCGGCCGAGGTTTTCATGAAAAATGGAAGATTTTCACTAAAATATTCACCAAAAATACAAATCTCACCCGAATCCAATGCGGACAGCTGTGTCTCGTTCAGCCAGTATAGGACCACGTCTGGGAGAAATTTCGAGTCAATCGGTCCAAAGACCTGGAAGCTATTGAAAAAATCGGCCGAGGTTTTCATTAAAAATGGCCCCCTTTCACTAAAATATTCACCAAAAATACAAATTTCACCCGAATCCAATGGGGACTGCTGTGTCTCGTTCAGCCAGTATAGGACCACGTCTGGGAGAAATTTCGAGTCAATGGGTCCAAAGACCTGGAAGCTATTGAAAAAATCGGCCGAGGTTTTCATGAATCCAATGGGGACTGCTGTGTCTCGTTCAGCCAGTATAGGACCACATCTGGGAGAAATTTCGAGTCAATGGGTCCAAAGACCTGGAAGCTATTGAAAAAATCGGCCGAGGTTTTCATGAAAAATGGCCCCCTTTCACAAAAATATTCACCAAAAATACAAATTTCACCCGAATCCAATGCGGACTGCTGTGTCTCATTCAGATAGTATAGGACCACGTCTGGGAGAAATTTCGAGTCAATGGGTCCAAAGACCTGGAAGCTATTGAAAAAATCGGCCGAGGTTTTCATGAATCCAATGGGGACTGCTGTGTCTCGTTCAGCCAGTATAGGACCACATCTGGGAGAAATTTCGAGTCAATGGGTCCAAAGACCTGGAAGCTATTGAAAAAATCGGCCGAGGTTTTCATGAAAAATGGCCCCCTTTCACAAAAATATTCACCAAAAATACAAATTTCACCCGAATCCAATGCGGACTGCTGTGTCTCATTCAGATAGTATAGGACCACGTCTGGGAGAAATTTCGAGTCAATGGGTCCAAAGACCTGGAAGCTATTGAAAAAATCGGCCGAGGTTTTCATGAATCCAATGGGGACTGCTGTGTCTCGTTCAGCCAGTATAGGACCACATCTGGGAGAAATTTCGAGTCAATGGGTCCAAAGACCTGGAAGCTATTGAAAAAATCGGCCGAGGTTTTCATGAAAAATGGCCCCCTTTCACAAAAATATTCACCAAAAATACAAATTTCACCCGAATCCAATGCGGACTGCTGTGTCTCATTCAGATAGTATAGGACCACGTCTGGGAGAAATTTCGAGTCAATGGGTCCAAAGACCTGGAAGCTATTGAAAAAATCGGCCGACGTTTTCATTAAAAATGGCCCCCTTTCACTAAAGTATTCACCAAAAATACAAATTTCACCCGAATCCAATGGGGACTGCTGTGTCTCGTTCAGCCAGTATAGGACCAAGTCTGGGAGAAATTTCGAGTCAATCGGTCCAAAGACCTGGAAGCTATTGAAAAAATCGGCGGAGGTTTTCATTAAAAATGGCCCCCTTTCACTAAAATATTCACCAAAAATACAAATTTCACCCGAATCCAATGGGGACTGCTGTGTCTCGTTCAGCCAGTATAGGACCACGTCTGGGAGAAATTTCGAGTCAATGGGTCCAAAGACCTGGAAGCTATTGAAAAAATCGGCCGAGGTTTTCATGAATCCAATGGGGACTGCTGTGTCTCGTTCAGCCAGTATAGGACCACATCTGGGAGAAATTTCGAGTCTATGGGTCCAAAGACCTGGAAGCTATTGAAAAAATCGGCCGAGGTTTTCATGAAAAATGGAAGATTTTCACTAAAATATTCACCAAAAATACAAATTTCACCCGAATCCAATGCGGACTGCTGTGTCTCGTTCAGCCAGTATAGGACCACGTCTGGGAGAAATTTCGAGTCAATCGGTCCAAAGACCTGGAAGCTATTGAAAAAATCGGCCGAGGTTTTCATGAAAAATGGCCCCCTTTCACTAGAATATTCACCAAAAATACAAATTTCACCCGAATCCAATGCGGACTGCTGTGTCTCGTTCAGATAGTATAGGACCACGTCTGGGAGAAATTTCGAGTCAATGGGTCCAAAGACCTGGAAGCTATTGAAAAAATCGGCCGAGGTTTTCATTAAAAATGGCCCCCTTTCACTAAAATATTCACCAAAAATACAAATTTCACCCGAATCCAATGCGGACTGCTGTGTCTTGTTCAGCCAGTATAGGACCACGTCTGGGAGAAATTTCGAGTCAATCGGTCCAAAGACCTGGAAGCTATTGAAAAAATCGGCCGACGTTTTCATTAAAAATGGCCCCCTTTCACTAAAATATTCACCAAAAATACAAATTTCACCCGAATCCAATGGGGACTGCTGTGTCTCGTTCAGCCAGTATAGGACCAAGTCTGGGAGAAATTTCGAGTCAATCGGTCCAAAGACCTGGAAGCTATTGAAAAAATCCGCCGAGGTTTTCATGAAAAATGGCACCCTTTCACTAAAATATTCACCAAAAATACAAATTTCACCCGAATCCAAGGGGGACTGCTGTGTCTCGTTCAGCCAGTATAGGACCACGTCTGGGAGAAATTTCGAGTCAATGGGTCCAAAGACCTGGAAGCTATTGAAAAAATCGGCCGAGGTTTTCATGAAAAATGGAAGATTTTCACTAAAATATTCACCAAAAATACAAATTTCACCCGAATCCAATGCGGACAGCTGTGTCTCGTTCAGATAGTATAGGACCACGTCTGGGAGAAATTTCGAGTCAATCGGTCCAAAGACCTGGAAGCTATTGAAAAAATCGGCCGAGGTTTTCATTAAAAATGGCCCCCTTTCACTAAAATATTCACCAAAAATACAAATTTCACCCGAATCCAATGGGGACTGCTGTGTCTCGTTCAGATAGTATAGGACCACGTCTGGGAGAAATTTCGAGTCAATCGGTCCAAAGACCTGGAAGCTATTGAAAAAATCGGCCGAGGTTTTCATTAAAAATGGCCCCCTTTCACTAAAATATTCACCAAAAATACAAATTTCACCCGAATCCAATGGGGACTGCTGTGTCTCGTTCAGATAGTATAGGACCACGTCTGGGAGAAATTTCGAGTCAATCGGTCCAAAGACCTGGAAGCTATTGAAAAAATCGGCCGAGGTTTTCATGAAAAATGGCCCCCTTTCACTAAAATATTCACCAAAAATACAAATTTCACCCGAATCCAATGGGGACTGCTGTGTCTCGTTCAGCCAGTATAGGACCACGTCTGGGAGAAATTTCGAGTCAATGGGTCCAAAGACCTGGAAGCTATTGAAAAAATCGGCCGAGGTTTTCATGAATCCAATGGGGACTGCTGTGTCTCGTTCAGCCAGTATAGGACCACATCTGGGAGAAATTTCGAGTCAATGGGTCCAAAGACCTGGAAGCTATTGAAAAAATCGGCCGAGGTTTTCATGAAAAATGGCCCCCTTTCACAAAAATATTCACCAAAAATACAAATTTCACCCGAATCCAATGCGGACTGCTGTGTCTCATTCAGATAGTATAGGACCACGTCTGGGAGAAATTTCGAGTCAATGGGTCCAAAGACCTGGAAGCTATTGAAAAAATCGGCCGAGGTTTTCATGAATCCAATGGGGACTGCTGTGTCTCGTTCAGCCAGTATAGGACCACATCTGGGAGAAATTTCGAGTCAATGGGTCCAAAGACCTGGAAGCTATTGAAAAAATCGGCCGAGGTTTTCATGAAAAATGGCCCCCTTTCACAAAAATATTCACCAAAAATACAAATTTCACCCGAATCCAATGCGGACTGCTGTGTCTCATTCAGATAGTATAGGACCACGTCTGGGAGAAATTTCGAGTCAATGGGTCCAAAGACCTGGAAGCTATTGAAAAAATCGGCCGAGGTTTTCATGAATCCAATGGGGACTGCTGTGTCTCGTTCAGCCAGTATAGGACCACATCTGGGAGAAATTTCGAGTCAATGGGTCCAAAGACCTGGAAGCTATTGAAAAAATCGGCCGAGGTTTTCATGAAAAATGGCCCCCTTTCACAAAAATATTCACCAAAAATACAAATTTCACCCGAATCCAATGCGGACTGCTGTGTCTCATTCAGATAGTATAGGACCACGTCTGGGAGAAATTTCGAGTCAATGGGTCCAAAGACCTGGAAGCTATTGAAAAAATCGGCCGACGTTTTCATTAAAAATGGCCCCCTTTCACTAAAATATTCACCAAAAATACAAATTTCACCCGAATCCAATGGGGACTGCTGTGTCTCGTTCAGCCAGTATAGGACCAAGTCTGGGAGAAATTTCGAGTCAATCGGTCCAAAGACCTGGAAGCTATTGAAAAAATCGGCGGAGGTTTTCATTAAAAATGGCCCCCTTTCACTAAAATATTCACCAAAAATACAAATTTCACCCGAATCCAATGGGGACTGCTGTGTCTCGTTCAGCCAGTATAGGACCACGTCTGGGAGAAATTTCGAGTCAATGGGTCCAAAGACCTGGAAGCTATTGAAAAAATCGGCCGAGGTTTTCATGAATCCAATGGGGACTGCTGTGTCTCGTTCAGCCAGTATAGGACCACATCTGGGAGAAATTTCGAGTCTATGGGTCCAAAGACCTGGAAGCTATTGAAAAAATCGGCCGAGGTTTTCATGAAAAATGGAAGATTTTCACTAAAATATTCACCAAAAATACAAATTTCACCCGAATCCAATGCGGACTGCTGTGTCTCGTTCAGCCAGTATAGGACCACGTCTGGGAGAAATTTCGAGTCAATCGGTCCAAAGACCTGGAAGCTATTGAAAAAATCGGCCGAGGTTTTCATGAAAAATGGAAGATTTTCACTAAAATATTCACCAAAAATACAAATTTCACCCGAATCCAAGGGGGACTGCTGTGTCTCGTTCAGCCAGTATAGGACCACGTCTGGGAGAAATTTCGAGTCAATGGGTCCAAAGACCTGGAAGCTATTGAAAAAATCGGCCGAGGTTTTCATGAATCCAATGGGGACTGCTGTGTCTCGTTCAGCCAGTATAGGACCACATCTGGGAGAAATTTCGAGTCAATGGGTCCAAAGACCTGGAAGCTATTGAAAAAATCGGCCGAGGTTTTCATGAAAAATGGCCCCCTTTCACAAAAATATTCACCAAAAATACAAATTTCACCCGAATCCAATGCGGACTGCTGTGTCTCATTCAGATAGTATAGGACCACGTCTGGGAGAAATTTCGAGTCAATGGGTCCAAAGACCTGGAAGCTATTGAAAAAATCGGCCGAGGTTTTCATGAATCCAATGGGGACTGCTGTGTCTCGTTCAGCCAGTATAGGACCACATCTGGGAGAAATTTCGAGTCAATGGGTCCAAAGACCTGGAAGCTATTGAAAAAATCGGCCGAGGTTTTCATGAAAAATGGCCCCCTTTCACAAAAATATTCACCAAAAATACAAATTTCACCCGAATCCAATGCGGACTGCTGTGTCTCATTCAGATAGTATAGGACCACGTCTGGGAGAAATTTCGAGTCAATGGGTCCAAAGACCTGGAAGCTATTGAAAAAATCGGCCGAGGTTTTCATGAATCCAATGGGGACTGCTGTGTCTCGTTCAGCCAGTATAGGACCACATCTGGGAGAAATTTCGAGTCAATGGGTCCAAAGACCTGGAAGCTATTGAAAAAATCGGCCGAGGTTTTCATGAAAAATGGCCCCCTTTCACAAAAATATTCACCAAAAATACAAATTTCACCCGAATCCAATGCGGACTGCTGTGTCTCATTCAGATAGTATAGGACCACGTCTGGGAGAAATTTCGAGTCAATGGGTCCAAAGACCTGGAAGCTATTGAAAAAATCGGCCGACGTTTTCATTAAAAATGGCCCCCTTTCACTAAAATATTCACCAAAAATACAAATTTCACCCGAATCCAATGGGGACTGCTGTGTCTCGTTCAGCCAGTATAGGACCAAGTCTGGGAGAAATTTCGAGTCAATCGGTCCAAAGACCTGGAAGCTATTGAAAAAATCGGCGGAGGTTTTCATTAAAAATGGCCCCCTTTCACTAAAATATTCACCAAAAATACAAATTTCACCCGAATCCAATGGGGACTGCTGTGTCTCGTTCAGCCAGTATAGGACCACGTCTGGGAGAAATTTCGAGTCAATGGGTCCAAAGACCTGGAAGCTATTGAAAAAATCGGCCGAGGTTTTCATGAATCCAATGGGGACTGCTGTGTCTCGTTCAGCCAGTATAGGACCACATCTGGGAGAAATTTCGAGTCTATGGGTCCAAAGACCTGGAAGCTATTGAAAAAATCGGCCGAGGTTTTCATGAAAAATGGAAGATTTTCACTAAAATATTCACCAAAAATACAAATTTCACCCGAATCCAATGCGGACTGCTGTGTCTCGTTCAGCCAGTATAGGACCACGTCTGGGAGAAATTTCGAGTCAATCGGTCCAAAGACCTGGAAGCTATTGAAAAAATCGGCCGAGGTTTTCATGAAAAATGGCCCCCTTTCACTAAAATATTCACCAAAAATACAAATTTCACCCGAATCCAATGCGGACTGCTGTGTCTTGTTCAGCCAGTATAGGACCACGTCTGGGAGAAATTTCGAGTCAATCGGTCCAAAGACCTGGAAGCTATTGAAAAAATCGGCCGACGTTTTCATTAAAAATGGCCCCCTTTCACTAAAATATTCACCAAAAATACAAATTTCACCCGAATCCAATGGGGACTGCTGTGTCTCGTTCAGCCAGTATAGGACCAAGTCTGGGAGAAATTTCGAGTCAATCGGTCCAAAGACCTGGAAGCTATTGAAAAAATCCGCCGAGGTTTTCATGAAAAATGGCACCCTTTCACTAAAATATTCACCAAAAATACAAATTTCACCCGAATCCAAGGGGGACTGCTGTGTCTCGTTCAGCCAGTATAGGACCACGTCTGGGAGAAATTTCGAGTCAATGGGTCCAAAGACCTGGAAGCTATTGAAAAAATCGGCCGAGGTTTTCATGAAAAATGGAAGATTTTCACTAAAATATTCACCAAAAATACAAATTTCACCCGAATCCAATGCGGACAGCTGTGTCTCGTTCAGATAGTATAGGACCACGTCTGGGAGAAATTTCGAGTCAATCGGTCCAAAGACCTGGAAGCTATTGAAAAAATCGGCCGAGGTTTTCATTAAAAATGGCCCCCTTTCACTAAAATATTCACCAAAAATACAAATTTCACCCGAATCCAATGGGGACTGCTGTGTCTCGTTCAGATAGTATAGGACCACGTCTGGGAGAAATTTCGAGTCAATCGGTCCAAAGACCTGGAAGCTATTGAAAAAATCGGCCGAGGTTTTCATTAAAAATGGCCCCCTTTCACTAAAATATTCACCAAAAATTCAAATTTCACCCGAATCCAATGGGGACTGCTGTGTCTCGTTCAGATAGTATAGGACCACGTCTGGGAGAAATTTCGAGTCAATCGGTCCAAAGACCTGGAAGCTATTGAAAAAATCGGCCGAGGTTTTCATGAAAAATGGCCCCCTTTCACTAAAATATTCACCAAAAATACAAATTTCACCCGAATCCAATGGGGACTGCTGTGTCTCGTTCAGCCAGTATAGGACCACGTCTGGGAGAAATTTCGAGTCAATGGGTCCAAAGACCTGGAAGCTATTGAAAAAATCGGCCGAGGTTTTCATGAAAAATGGCCCCCTTTCACAAAAATATTCACCAAAAATACAAATTTCACCCGAATCCAATGCGGACTGCTGTGTCTCATTCAGATAGTATAGGACCACGTCTGGGAGAAATTTCGAGTCAATGGGTCCAAAGACCTGGAAGCTATTGAAAAAATCGGCCGAGGTTTTCATGAATCCAATGGGGACTGCTGTGTCTCGTTCAGCCAGTATAGGACCACATCTGGGAGAAATTTCGAGTCAATGGGTCCAAAGACCTGGAAGCTATTGAAAAAATCGGCCGAGGTTTTCATGAAAAATGGCCCCCTTTCACAAAAATATTCACCAAAAATACAAATTTCACCCGAATCCAATGCGGACTGCTGTGTCTCATTCAGATAGTATAGGACCACGTCTGGGAGAAATTTCGAGTCAATGGGTCCAAAGACCTGGAAGCTATTGAAAAAATCGGCCGAGGTTTTCATGAATCCAATGGGGACTGCTGTGTCTCGTTCAGCCAGTATAGGACCACATCTGGGAGAAATTTCGAGTCAATGGGTCCAAAGACCTGGAAGCTATTGAAAAAATCGGCCGAGGTTTTCATGAAAAATGGCCCCCTTTCACAAAAATATTCACCAAAAATACAAATTTCACCCGAATCCAATGCGGACTGCTGTGTCTCATTCAGATAGTATAGGACCACGTCTGGGAGAAATTTCGAGTCAATGGGTCCAAAGACCTGGAAGCTATTGAAAAAATCGGCCGACGTTTTCATTAAAAATGGCCCCCTTTCACTAAAATATTCACCAAAAATACAAATTTCACCCGAATCCAATGGGGACTGCTGTGTCTCGTTCAGCCAGTATAGGACCAAGTCTGGGAGAAATTTCGAGTCAATCGGTCCAAAGACCTGGAAGCTATTGAAAAAATCGGCGGAGGTTTTCATTAAAAATGGCCCCCTTTCACTAAAATATTCACCAAAAATACAAATTTCACCCGAATCCAATGGGGACTGCTGTGTCTCGTTCAGCCAGTATAGGACCACGTCTGGGAGAAATTTCGAGTCAATGGGTCCAAAGACCTGGAAGCTATTGAAAAAATCGGCCGAGGTTTTCATGAATCCAATGGGGACTGCTGTGTCTCGTTCAGCCAGTATAGGACCACATCTGGGAGAAATTTCGAGTCTATGGGTCCAAAGACCTGGAAGCTATTGAAAAAATCGGCCGAGGTTTTCATGAAAAATGGAAGATTTTCACTAAAATATTCACCAAAAATACAAATTTCACCCGAATCCAATGCGGACTGCTGTGTCTCGTTCAGCCAGTATAGGACCACGTCTGGGAGAAATTTCGAGTCAATCGGTCCAAAGACCTGGAAGCTATTGAAAAAATCGGCCGAGGTTTTCATGAAAAATGGCCCCCTTTCACTAAAATATTCACCAAAAATACAAATTTCACCCGAATCCAATGCGGACTGCTGTGTCTTGTTCAGCCAGTATAGGACCACGTCTGGGAGAAATTTCGAGTCAATCGGTCCAAAGACCTGGAAGCTATTGAAAAAATCGGCCGACGTTTTCATTAAAAATGGCCCCCTTTCACTAAAATATTCACCAAAAATACAAATTTCACCCGAATCCAATGGGGACTGCTGTGTCTCGTTCAGCCAGTATAGGACCAAGTCTGGGAGAAATTTCGAGTCAATCGGTCCAAAGACCTGGAAGCTATTGAAAAAATCCGCCGAGGTTTTCATGAAAAATGGCACCCTTTCACTAAAATATTCACCAAAAATACAAATTTCACCCGAATCCAAGGGGGACTGCTGTGTCTCGTTCAGCCAGTATAGGACCACGTCTGGGAGAAATTTCGAGTCAATGGGTCCAAAGACCTGGAAGCTATTGAAAAAATCGGCCGAGGTTTTCATGAAAAATGGAAGATTTTCACTAAAATATTCACCAAAAATACAAATTTCACCCGAATCCAATGCGGACAGCTGTGTCTCGTTCAGATAGTATAGGACCACGTCTGGGAGAAATTTCGAGTCAATCGGTCCAAAGACCTGGAAGCTATTGAAAAAATCGGCCGAGGTTTTCATTAAAAATGGCCCCCTTTCACTAAAATATTCACCAAAAATACAAATTTCACCCGAATCCAATGGGGACTGCTGTGTCTCGTTCAGATAGTATAGGACCACGTCTGGGAGAAATTTCGAGTCAATCGGTCCAAAGACCTGGAAGCTATTGAAAAAATCGGCCGAGGTTTTCATTAAAAATGGCCCCCTTTCACTAAAATATTCACCAAAAATACAAATTTCACCCGAATCCAATGGGGACTGCTGTGTCTCGTTCAGATAGTATAGGACCACGTCTGGGAGAAATTTCGAGTCAATCGGTCCAAAGACCTGGAAGCTATTGAAAAAATCGGCCGAGGTTTTCATGAAAAATGGCCCCCTTTCACTAAAATATTCACCAAAAATACAAATTTCACCCGAATCCAATGGGGACTGCTGTGTCTCGTTCAGCCAGTATAGGACCACGTCTGGGAGAAATTTCGAGTCAATGGGTCCAAAGACCTGGAAGCTATTGAAAAAATCGGCCGAGGTTTTCATGAATCCAATGGGGACTGCTGTGTCTCGTTCAGCCAGTATAGGACCACATCTGGGAGAAATTTCGAGTCAATCGGTCCAAAGACCTGGAAGCTATTGAAAAAATCGGCCGAGGTTTTCATTAAAAATGGCCCCCTTTCACTAAAATATTCACCAAAAATACAAATTTCACCCGAATCCAATGGGGACTGCTGTGTCTCGTTCAGATAGTATAGGACCACGTCTGGGAGAAATTTCGAGTCAATCGGTCCAAAGACCTGGAAGCTATTGAAAAAATCGGCCGAGGTTTTCATGAAAAATGGCCCCCTTTCACTAAAATATTCACCAAAAATACAAATTTCACCCGAATCCAATGGGGACTGCTGTGTCTCGTTCAGCCAGTATAGGACCACGTCTGGGAGAAATTTCGAGTCAATGGGTCCAAAGACCTGGAAGCTATTGAAAAAATCGGCCGAGGTTTTCATGAATCCAATGGGGACTGCTGTGTCTCGTTCAGCCAGTATAGGACCACATCTGGGAGAAATTTCGAGTCAATGGGTCCAAACACCTGGAAGCTATTGAAAAAATCGGCCGAGGTTTTCATGAAAAATGGCCCCCTTTCACAAAAATATTCACCAAAAATACAAATTTCACCCGAATCCAATGCGGACTGCTGTGTCTCATTCAGATAGTATAGGACCACGTCTGGGAGAAATTTCGAGTCAATGGGTCCAAAGACCTGGAAGCTATTGAAAAAATCGGCCGAGGTTTTCATGAATCCAATGGGGACTGCTGTGTCTCGTTCAGCCAGTATAGGACCACATCTGGGAGAAATTTCGAGTCAATGGGTCCAAAGACCTGGAAGCTATTGAAAAAATCGGCCGAGGTTTTCATGAAAAATGGCCCCCTTTCACAAAAATATTCACCAAAAATACAAATTTCACCCGAATCCAATGCGGACTGCTGTGTCTCATTCAGATAGTATAGGACCACGTCTGGGAGAAATTTCGAGTCAATGGGTCCAAAGACCTGGAAGCTATTGAAAAAATCGGCCGAGGTTTTCATGAATCCAATGGGGACTGCTGTGTCTCGTTCAGCCAGTATAGGACCACATCTGGGAGAAATTTCGAGTCAATGGGTCCAAAGACCTGGAAGCTATTGAAAAAATCGGCCGACGTTTTCATTAAAAATGGCCCCCTTTCACTAAAATATTCACCAAAAATACAAATTTCACCCGAATCCAATGGGGACTGCTGTGTCTCGTTCAGCCAGTATAGGACCAAGTCTGGGAGAAATTTCGAGTCAATCGGTCCAAAGACCTGGAAGCTTTTGAAAAAATCAGCGGAGGTTTTCATTAAAAATGGCCCCCTTTCACTAAAATATTCACCAAAAATACAAATTTCACCCGAATCCAATGGGGACTGCTGTGTCTCGTTCAGCCAGTATAGGACCACGTCTGGGAGAAATTTCGAGTCAATGGGTCCAAAGACCTGGAAGCTATTGAAAAAATCGGCCGAGGTTTTCATGAATCCAATGGGGACTGCTGTGTCTCGTTCAGCCAGTATAGGACCACATCTGGGAGAAATTTCGAGTCTATGGGTCCAAAGACCTGGAAGCTATTGAAAAAATCGGCCGAGGTTTTCATGAAAAATGGAAGATTTTCACTAAAATATTCACCAAAAATACAAATTTCACCCGAATCCAATGCGGACTGCTGTGTCTCGTTCAGCCAGTATAGGACCACGTCTGGGAGAAATTTCGAGTCAATCGGTCCAAAGACCTGGAAGCTATTGAAAAAATCGGCCGAGGTTTTCATGAAAAATGGCCCCCTTTCACTAAAATATTCACCAAAAATACAAATTTCACCCGAATCCAATGCGGACTGCTGTGTCTCGTTCAGATAGTATAGGACCACGTCTGGGAGAAATTTCGAGTCAATGGGTCCAAAGACCTGGAAGCTATTGAAAAAATCGGCCGAGGTTTTCATTAAAAATGGCCCCCTTTCACTAAAATATTCACCAAAAATACAAATTTCACCCGAATCCAATGCGGACTGCTGTGTCTCGTTCAGCCAGTATAGGACCAAGTCTGGGAGAAATTTCGAGTCAATCGGTCCAAAGACCTGGAAGCTATTGAAAAAATCCGCCGAGGTTTTCATGAAAAATGGCACCCTTTCACTAAAATATTCACCAAAAATACAAATTTCACCCGAATCCAAGGGGGACTGCTGTGTCTCGTTCAGCCAGTATAGGACCACGTCTGGGAGAAATTTCGAGTCAATGGGTCCAAAGACCTGGAAGCTATTGAAAAAATCGGCCGAGGTTTTCATGAAAAATGGAAGATTTTCACTAAAATATTCACCAAAAATACAAATTTCACCCGAATCCAATGCGGACAGCTGTGTCTCGTTCAGCCAGTATAGGACCACGTCTGGGAGAAATTTCGAGT
The DNA here is from genome assembly GCF_965226575.1 of Pagrus pagrus. Lineage (NCBI taxonomy): Eukaryota > Metazoa > Chordata > Actinopteri > Spariformes > Sparidae > Pagrus > Pagrus pagrus. The sequence continues at coordinate 48,398 of NW_028175147.1, read as the reverse complement.
CAATCGGTCCAAAGACCTGGAAGCTATTGAAAAAATCGGCCGAGGTTTTCATTAAAAATGGCCCCCTTTCACTAAAATATTCACCAAAAATACAAATTTCACCCGAATCCAATGGGGACTGCTGTGTCTCGTTCAGATAGTATAGGACCACGTCTGGGAGAAATTTCGAGTCAATCGGTCCAAAGACCTGGAAGCTATTGAAAAAATCGGCCGAGGTTTTCATTAAAAATGGCCCCCTTTCACTAAAATATTCACCAAAAATACAAATTTCACCCGAATCCAATGGGGACTGCTGTGTCTCGTTCAGATAGTATAGGACCACGTCTGGGAGAAATTTCGAGTCAATCGGTCCAAAGACCTGGAAGCTATTGAAAACATCGGCCGAGGTTTTCATGAAAAATGGCCCCCTTTCACAAAAATATTCACCAAAAATACAAATTTCACCCGAATCCAATGCGGACTGCTGTGTCTCATTCAGATAGTATAGGACCACGTCTGGGAGAAATTTCGAGTCAATGGGTCCAAAGACCTGGAAGCTATTGAAAAAATCGGCCGAGGTTTTCATGAATCCAATGGGGACTGCTGTGTCTCGTTCAGCCAGTATAGGACCACATCTGGGAGAAATTTCGAGTCAATGGGTCCAAAGACCTGGAAGCTATTGAAAAAATCGGCCGAGGTTTTCATGAAAAATGGCCCCCTTTCACAAAAATATTCACCAAAAATACAAATTTCACCCGAATCCAATGCGGACTGCTGTGTCTCATTCAGATAGTATAGGACCACGTCTGGGAGAAATTTCGAGTCAATGGGTCCAAAGACCTGGAAGCTATTGAAAAAATCGGCCGAGGTTTTCATGAAAAATGGCCCCCTTTCACTAAAATATTCACCAAAAATACAAATTTCACCCGAATCCAATGCGGACTGCTGTGTCTCATTCAGATAGTATAGGACCACGTCTGGGAGAAATTTCGAGTCAATGGGTCCAAAGACCTGGAAGCTATTGAAAAAATCGGCCGAGGTTTTCATGAATCCAATGGGGACTGCTGTGTCTCGTTCAGCCAGTATAGGACCACATCTGGGAGAAATTTCGAGTCAATGGGTCCAAAGACCTGGAAGCTATTGAAAAAATCGGCCGAGGTTTTCATGAAAAATGGCCCCCTTTCACAAAAATATTCACCAAAAATACAAATTTCACCCGAATCCAATGCGGACTGCTGTGTCTCATTCAGATAGTATAGGACCACGTCTGGGAGAAATTTCGAGTCAATGGGTCCAAAGACCTGGAAGCTATTGAAAAAATCGGCCGACGTTTTCATTAAAAATGGCCCCCTTTCACTAAAATATTCACCAAAAATACAAATTTCACCCGAATCCAATGGGGACTGCTGTGTCTCGTTCAGCCAGTATAGGACCAAGTCTGGGAGAAATTTCGAGTCAATCGGTCCAAAGACCTGGAAGCTATTGAAAAAATCGACGGAGGTTTTCATTAAAAATGGCCCCCTTTCACTAAAATATTCACCAAAAATACAAATTTCACCCGAATCCAATGGGGACTGCTGTGTCTCGTTCAGCCAGTATAGGACCACGTCTGGGAGAAATTTCGAGTCAATGGGTCCAAAGACCTGGAAGCTATTGAAAAAATCGGCCGAGGTTTTCATGAATCCAATGGGGACTGCTGTGTCTCGTTCAGCCAGTATAGGACCACATCTGGGAGAAATTTCGAGTCTATGGGTCCAAAGACCTGGAAGCTATTGAAAAAATCGGCCGAGGTTTTCATGAAAAATGGAAGATTTTCACTAAAATATTCACCAAAAATACAAATTTCACCCGAATCCAATGCGGACTGCTGTGTCTCGTTCAGCCAGTATAGGACCACGTCTGGGAGAAATTTCGAGTCAATCGGTCCAAAGACCTGGAAGCTATTGAAAAAATCGGCCGAGGTTTTCATGAAAAATGGCCCCCTTTCACTAAAATATTCACCAAAAATACAAATTTCACCCGAATCCAATGCGGACTGCTGTGTCTCGTTCAGATAGTATAGGACCACGTCTGGGAGAAATTTCGAGTCAATGGGTCCAAAGACCTGGAAGCTATTGAAAAAATCGGCCGAGGTTTTCATTAAAAATGGCCCCCTTTCACTAAAATATTCACCAAAAATACAAATTTCACCCGAATCCAATGCGGACTGCTGTGTCTTGTTCAGCCAGTATAGGACCACGTCTGGGAGAAATTTCGAGTCAATCGGTCCAAAGACCTGGAAGCTATTGAAAAAATCGGCCGACGTTTTCATTAAAAATGGCCCCCTTTCACTAAAATATTCACCAAAAATACAAATTTCACCCGAATCCAATGGGGACTGCTGTGTCTCGTTCAGCCAGTATAGGACCAAGTCTGGGAGAAATTTCGAGTCAATCGGTCCAAAGACCTGGAAGCTATTGAAAAAATCCGCCGAGGTTTTCATGAAAAATGGCACCCTTTCACTAAAATATTCACCAAAAATACAAATTTCACCCGAATCCAAGGGGGACTGCTGTGTCTCGTTCAGCCAGTATAGGACCACGTCTGGGAGAAATTTCGAGTCAATGGGTCCAAAGACCTGGAAGCTATTGAAAAAATCGGCCGAGGTTTTCATGAAAAATGGAAGATTTTCACTAAAATATTCACCAAAAATACAAATTTCACCCGAATCCAATGCGGACAGCTGTGTCTCGTTCAGCCAGTATAGGACCACGTCTGGGAGAAATTTCGAGTCAATCGGTCCAAAGACCTGGAAGCTATTGAAAAAATCGGCCGAGGTTTTCATTAAAAATGGCCCCCTTTCACTAAAATATTCACCAAAAATACAAATTTCACCCGAATCCAATGGGGACTGCTGTGTCTCGTTCAGATAGTATAGGACCACGTCTGGGAGAAATTTCGAGTCAATCGGTCCAAAGACCTGGAAGCTATTGAAAAAATCGGCCGAGGTTTTCATGAAAAATGGCCCCCTTTCACTAAAATATTCACCAAAAATACAAATTTCACCCGAATCCAATGGGGACTGCTGTGTCTCGTTCAGCCAGTATAGGACCACGTCTGGGAGAAATTTCGAGTCAATGGGTCCAAAGACCTGGAAGCTATTGAAAAAATCGGCCGAGGTTTTCATGAATCCAATGGGGACTGCTGTGTCTCGTTCAGCCAGTATAGGACCACATCTGGGAGAAATTTCGAGTCAATGGGTCCAAAGACCTGGAAGCTATTGAAAAAATCGGCCGAGGTTTTCATGAAAAATGGAAGATTTTCACTAAAATATTCACCAAAAATACAAATTTCACCCGAATCCAATGCGGACTGCTGTGTCTCGTTCAGCCAGTATAGGACCACGTCTGGGAGAAATTTCGAGTCAATCGGTCCAAAGACCTGGAAGCTATTGAAAAAATCGGCGGAGGTTTTCATGAAAAATGGCCCCCTTTCACTAAAATATTCACCAAAAATACAAATTTCACCCGAATCCAATGCGGACTGCTGTGTCTCGTTCAGATAGTATAGGACCACGTCTGGGAGAAATTTCGAGTCAATGGGTCCAAAGACCTGGAAGCTATTGAAAAAATCGGCCGAGGTTTTCATGAAAAATGGAAGATTTTCACTAAAATATTCACCAAAAATACAAATTTCACCCGAATCCAATGCGGACTGCTGTGTCTCGTTCAGCCAGTATAGGACCACGTCTGGGAGAAATTTCGAGTCAATCGGTCCAAAGACCTGGAAGCTATTGAAAAAATCGGCCGAGGTTTTCATTAAAAATGGCCCCCTTTCACTAAAATATTCACCAAAAATACAAATTTCACCCGAATCCAATGGGGACTGCTGTGTCTCATTCAGCCAGTATAGGACCACGTCTGGGAGAAATTTCGAGTCAATAGGTCCAAAGACCTGGAAGCTATTGAAAAAATCGGCCGAGGTTTTCATGAAAAATGGAAGATTTTCACTAAAATATTCACCAAAAATACAAATTTCACCCGAATCCAATGCGGACTGCTGTGTCTCGTTCAGCCAGTATAGGACCACGTCTGGGAGAAATTTCGAGTCAATCGGTCCAAAGACCTGGAAGCTATTGAAAAAATCGGCCGACGTTTTCATTAAAAATGGCCCCCTTTCACTAAAATATTCACCAAAAATACAAATTTCACCCGAATCCAATGGGGACTGCTGTGTCTCGTTCAGCCAGTATAGGACCAAGTCTGGGAGAAATTTCGAGTCAATCGGTCCAAAGACCTGGAAGCTATTGAAAAAATCGGCCGAGGTTTTCATGAAAAATGGCCCCCTTTCACTAAAATATTCACCAAAAATACAAATTTCACCCGAATCCAATGGGGACTGCTGTGTCTCGTTCAGCCAGTATAGGACCACGTCTGGGAGAAATTTCGAGTCAATGGGTCCAAAGACCTGGAAGCTATTCAAAAAATCGGCCGAGGTTTTCATGAAAAATGGAAGATTTTCACTAAAATATTCACCAAAAATACAAATTTCACCCGAATCCAATGCGGACTGCTGTGTCTCGTTCAGCCAGTATAGGACCACGTCTGGGAGAAATTTCGAGTCAATGGGTCCAAAGACCTGGAAGCTATTGAAAAAATCGGCCGAGGTTTTCATTAAAAATGGCCCCCTTTCACTAAAATATTCACCAAAAATACAAATTTCACCCGAATCCAATAGGGACTGCTGTGTCTAGTTCAGCCAGTATAGGACCACGTCTGGGAGAAATTCCGAGTCAATGGGTCCAAAGACCTGGAAGCTATTGAAAAAATCGGCCGAGGTTTTCATGAATCCAATGGGGACTGCTGTGTCTCGTTCAGCCAGTATAGGACCACGTCTGGGAGAAATTTCGAGTCAATGGGTCCAAAGACCTGGAAGCTATTGAAAAAATCGGCCGAGGTTTTCATGAAAAATGGAAGATTTTCACTAAAATATTCACCAAAAATACAAATTTCACCCGAATCCAATGCGGACTGCTGTGTCTCGTTCAGCCAGTATAGGACCACGTCTGGGAGAAATTTCGAGTCAATGGGTCCAAAGACCTGGAAGCTATTGAAAAAATCGGCCGAGGTTTTCATTAAAAATGGCCCCCTTTCACTAAAATATTCACCAAAAATACAAATTTCACCCGAATCCAATGGGGACTGCTGTGTCTAGTTCAGCCAGTATAGGACCACGTCTGGGAGAAATTTCGAGTCAATGGGTCCAAAGACCTGGAAGCTATTGAAAAAATCGGCCGAGGTTTTCATGAATCCAATGGGGACTGCTGTGTCTCGTTCAGCCAGTATAGGACCACATCTGGGAGAAATTTCGAGTCAATGGGTCCAAAGACCTGGAAGCTATTGAAAAAATCGGCCGAGGTTTTCATGAAAAATGGAAGATTTTCACTAAAATATTCACCAAAAATACAAATTTCACCCGAATCCAATGCGGACTGCTGTGTCTCGTTCAGCCAGTATAGGACCACGTCTGGGAGAAATTTCGAGTCAATCGGTCCAAAGACCTGGAAGCTATTGAAAAAATCGACCGAGGTTTTCATTAAAAATGGCCCCCTTTCACTAAAATATTCACCAAAAATACAAATTTCACCCGAATCCAATGCGGACTGCTGTGTCTCGTTCAGATAGTATAGGACCACGTCTGGGAGAAATTTCGAGTCAATGGGTCCAAAGACCTGGAAGCTATTGAAAAAATCGGCCGAGGTTTTCACTAAAAATGGCCCCCTTTCACTAAAATATTCACCAAAAATACAAATTTCACCCGAATCCAATGCGGACTGCTGTGTCTCTTTCAGATAGTATAGGACCACGTCTGGGAGAAATTTCGAGTCAATCGGTCCAAAGACCTGGAAGCTATTGAAAAAATCGGCCGAGGTTTTCATTAAAAATGGCCCCCTTTCACTAAAATATTCACCAAAAATACAAATTTCACCCGAATCCAATGGGGACTGCTGTGTCTCGTTCAGCCAGTATAGGACCACGTCTGGGAGAAATTTCGAGTCAATGGGTCCAAAGACCTGGAAGCTATTGAAAAAATCGGCCGAGGTTTTCATGAAAAATGGAAGATTTTCACTAAAATATTCACCAAAAATACAAATTTCACCCGAATCCAATGCGGACTGCTGTGTCTCGTTCAGCCAGTATAGGACCACGTCTGGGAGAAATTCCGAGTCAATCGGTCCAAAGACCTGGAAGCTATTGAAAAAATCGGCCGAGGTTTTCATGAAAAATGGCAGATTTTCACTAAAATATTCACCAAAAATACAAATTTCACCCGAATCCAATGCGGACTGCTGTGTCTCTTTCAGATAGTATAGGACCACGTCTGGGAGAAATTTCGAGTCAATCGGTCCAAAGACCTGGAAGCTATTGAAAAAATCGGCCGAGGTTTTCATTAAAAATGGCCCCCTTTCACTAAAATATTCACCAAAAATACAAATTTCACCCGAATCCAATGGGGACTGCTGTGTCTCGTTCAGCCAGTATAGGACCACGTCTGGGAGAAATTTCGAGTCAATGGGTCCAAAGACCTGGAAGCTATTGAAAAAATCGGCCGAGGTTTTCATGAAAAATGGAAGATTTTCACTAAAATATTCACCAAAAATACAAATTTCACCCGAATCCAATGCGGACTGCTGTATCTCGTTCAGCCAGTATAGGACCACGTCTGGGAGAAATTTCGAGTCAATCGGTCCAAAGACCTGGAAGCTATTGAAAAAATCGGCCGAGGTTTTCATTAAAAATGGCCCCCTTTCACTAAAATATTCACCAAAAATACAAATTTCACCCGAATCCAATGCGGACTGCTGTGTCTCGTTCAGATAGTATAGGACCACGTCTGGGAGAAATTTCGAGTCAATCGGTCCAAAGACCTGGAAGCTATTGAAAAAATCGGCCGAGGTTTTCATGAAAAATGGCCCCCTTTCACTAAAATATTCACCAAAAATACAAATTTCACCCGAATCCAAGGGGGACTGCTGTGTCTCGTTCAGCCAGTATAGGACCACGTCTGGGAGAAATTTCGAGTCAATGGGTCCAAAGACCTGGAAGCTATTGAAAAAATCGGCCGAGGTTTTCATGAAAAATGGAAGATTTTCACTAAAATATTCACCAAAAATACAAATTTCACCCGAATCCAATGCGGACTGCTGTGTCTCGTTCAGCCAGTATAGGACCACGTCTGGGAGAAATTTCGAGTCAATCGGTCCAAAGACCTGGAAGCTATTGAAAAAATCGGCCGAGGTTTTCATTAAAAATGGCCCCCTTTCACTAAAATATTCACCAAAAATACAAATTTCACCCGAATCCAATGGGGACTGCTGTGTCTCGTTCAGATAGTATAGGACCACGTCTGGGAGAAATTTCGAGTCAATCGGTCCAAAGACCTGGAAGCTATTGAAAAAATCGGCCGAGGTTTTCATGAAAAATGGCAGATTTTCACTAAAATATTCACCAAAAATACAAATTTCACCCGAATCCAATGGGGACTGCTGTGTCTAGTTCAGCCAGTATAGGACCACGTCTGGGAGAAGTTTCGAGTCAATGGGTCCAAAGACCTGGAAGCTATTGAAAAAATCGGCCGAGGTTTTCATGAATCCAATGGGGACTGCTGTGTCTCGTTCAGCCAGTATAGGACCACATCTGGGAGAAATTTCGAGTCAATGGGTCCAAAGACCTGGAAGCTATTGAAAAAATCGGCCGAGGTTTTCATGAAAAATGGAAGATTTTCACTAAAATATTCACCAAAAATACAAATTTCACCCGAATCCAATAGGGACTGCTGTGTCTAGTTCAGCCAGTATAGGACCACGTCTGGGAGAAATTCCGAGTCAATGGGTCCAAAGACCTGGAAGCTATTGAAAAAATCGGCCGAGGTTTTCATGAATCCAATGGGGACTGCTGTGTCTCGTTCAGCCAGTATAGGACCACGTCTGGGAGAAATTTCGAGTCAATGGGTCCAAAGACCTGGAAGCTATTGAAAAAATCGGCCGAGGTTTTCATGAAAAATGGAAGATTTTCACTAAAATATTCACCAAAAATACAAATTTCACCCGAATCCAATGCGGACTGCTGTGTCTCGTTCAGCCAGTATAGGACCACGTCTGGGAGAAATTTCGAGTCAATGGGTCCAAAGACCTGGAAGCTATTGAAAAAATCGGCCGAGGTTTTCATTAAAAATGGCCCCCTTTCACTAAAATATTCACCAAAAATACAAATTTCACCCGAATCCAATGGGGACTGCTGTGTCTAGTTCAGCCAGTATAGGACCACGTCTGGGAGAAATTTCGAGTCAATGGGTCCAAAGACCTGGAAGCTATTGAAAAAATCGGCCGAGGTTTTCATGAATCCAATGGGGACTGCTGTGTCTCGTTCAGCCAGTATAGGACCACATCTGGGAGAAATTTCGAGTCAATGGGTCCAAAGACCTGGAAGCTATTGAAAAAATCGGCCGAGGTTTTCATGAAAAATGGAAGATTTTCACTAAAATATTCACCAAAAATACAAATTTCACCCGAATCCAATGCGGACTGCTGTGTCTCGTTCAGCCAGTATAGGACCACGTCTGGGAGAAATTTCGAGTCAATCGGTCCAAAGACCTGGAAGCTATTGAAAAAATCGACCGAGGTTTTCATTAAAAATGGCCCCCTTTCACTAAAATATTCACCAAAAATACAAATTTCACCCGAATCCAATGCGGACTGCTGTGTCTCGTTCAGATAGTATAGGACCACGTCTGGGAGAAATTTCGAGTCAATGGGTCCAAAGACCTGGAAGCTATTGAAAAAATCGGCCGAGGTTTTCACTAAAAATGGCCCCCTTTCACTAAAATATTCACCAAAAATACAAATTTCACCCGAATCCAATGCGGACTGCTGTGTCTCTTTCAGATAGTATAGGACCACGTCTGGGAGAAATTTCGAGTCAATCGGTCCAAAGACCTGGAAGCTATTGAAAAAATCGGCCGAGGTTTTCATTAAAAATGGCCCCCTTTCACTAAAATATTCACCAAAAATACAAATTTCACCCGAATCCAATGGGGACTGCTGTGTCTCGTTCAGCCAGTATAGGACCACGTCTGGGAGAAATTTCGAGTCAATGGGTCCAAAGACCTGGAAGCTATTGAAAAAATCGGCCGAGGTTTTCATGAAAAATGGAAGATTTTCACTAAAATATTCACCAAAAATACAAATTTCACCCGAATCCAATGCGGACTGCTGTGTCTCGTTCAGCCAGTATAGGACCACGTCTGGGAGAAATTCCGAGTCAATCGGTCCAAAGACCTGGAAGCTATTGAAAAAATCGGCCGAGGTTTTCATGAAAAATGGCAGATTTTCACTAAAATATTCACCAAAAATACAAATTTCACCCGAATCCAATGCGGACTGCTGTGTCTCTTTCAGATAGTATAGGACCACGTCTGGGAGAAATTTCGAGTCAATCGGTCCAAAGACCTGGAAGCTATTGAAAAAATCGGCCGAGGTTTTCATTAAAAATGGCCCCCTTTCACTAAAATATTCACCAAAAATACAAATTTCACCCGAATCCAATGGGGACTGCTGTGTCTCGTTCAGCCAGTATAGGACCACGTCTGGGAGAAATTTCGAGTCAATGGGTCCAAAGACCTGGAAGCTATTGAAAAAATCGGCCGAGGTTTTCATGAAAAATGGAAGATTTTCACTAAAATATTCACCAAAAATACAAATTTCACCCGAATCCAATGCGGACTGCTGTATCTCGTTCAGCCAGTATAGGACCACGTCTGGGAGAAATTTCGAGTCAATCGGTCCAAAGACCTGGAAGCTATTGAAAAAATCGGCCGAGGTTTTCATTAAAAATGGCCCCCTTTCACTAAAATATTCACCAAAAATACAAATTTCACCCGAATCCAATGCGGACTGCTGTGTCTCGTTCAGATAGTATAGGACCACGTCTGGGAGAAATTTCGAGTCAATCGGTCCAAAGACCTGGAAGCTATTGAAAAAATCGGCCGAGGTTTTCATGAAAAATGGCCCCCTTTCACTAAAATATTCACCAAAAATACAAATTTCACCCGAATCCAAGGGGGACTGCTGTGTCTCGTTCAGCCAGTATAGGACCACGTCTGGGAGAAATTTCGAGTCAATGGGTCCAAAGACCTGGAAGCTATTGAAAAAATCGGCCGAGGTTTTCATGAAAAATGGAAGATTTTCACTAAAATATTCACCAAAAATACAAATTTCACCCGAATCCAATGCGGACTGCTGTGTCTCGTTCAGCCAGTATAGGACCACGTCTGGGAGAAATTTCGAGTCAATCGGTCCAAAGACCTGGAAGCTATTGAAAAAATCGGCCGAGGTTTTCATTAAAAATGGCCCCCTTTCACTAAAATATTCACCAAAAATACAAATTTCACCCGAATCCAATGGGGACTGCTGTGTCTCGTTCAGATAGTATAGGACCACGTCTGGGAGAAATTTCGAGTCAATCGGTCCAAAGACCTGGAAGCTATTGAAAAAATCGGCCGAGGTTTTCATGAAAAATGGCAGATTTTCACTAAAATATTCACCAAAAATACAAATTTCACCCGAATCCAATGGGGACTGCTGTGTCTAGTTCAGCCAGTATAGGACCACGTCTGGGAGAAGTTTCGAGTCAATGGGTCCAAAGACCTGGAAGCTATTGAAAAAATCGGCCGAGGTTTTCATGAATCCAATGGGGACTGCTGTGTCTCGTTCAGCCAGTATAGGACCACATCTGGGAGAAATTTCGAGTCAATGGGTCCAAAGACCTGGAAGCTATTGAAAAAATCGGCCGAGGTTTTCATGAAAAATGGAAGATTTTCACTAAAATATTCACCAAAAATACAAATTTCACCCGAATCCAATGCGGACTGCTGTGTCTCGTTCAGCCAGTATAGGACCACGTCTGGGAGAAATTTCGAGTCAATCGGTCCAAAGACCTGGAAGCTATTGAAAAAATCGGCCGAGGTTTTCATTAAAAATGGCCCCCTTTCACTAAAATATTCACCAAAAATACAAATTTCACCCGAATCCAATGCGGACTGCTGTGTCTCGTTCAGATAGTATAGGACCACGTCTGGGAGAAATTTCGAGTCAATGGGTCCAAAGACCTGGAAGCTATTGAAAAAATCGGCCGAGGTTTTCATTAAAAATGGCCCCCTTTCACTAAAATATTCACCAAAAATACAAATTTCACCCGAATCCAATGCGGACTGCTGTGTCTCGTTCAGATAGTATAGGACCACGTCTGGGAGAAATTTCGAGTCAATGGGTCCAAAGACCTGGAAGCTATTGAAAAAATCGGCCGAGGTTTTCATTAAAAATGGCCCCCTTTCACTAAAATATTCACCAAAAATACAAATTTCACCCGAATCCAATGGGGACTGCTGTGTCTCGTTCAGCCAGTATAGGACCACGTCTGGGAGAAATTTCGAGTCAATGGGTCCAAAGACCTGGAAGCTATTGAAAAAATCGGCCGAGGTTTTCATGAAAAATGGAAGATTTTCACTAAAATATTCACCAAAAATACAAATTTCACCCGAATCCAATGCGGACTGCTGTGTCTCGTTCAGCCAGTATAGGACCACGTCTGGGAGAAATTTCGAGTCAATCGGTCCAAAGACCTGGAAGCTATTGAAAAAATCGGCCGAGGTTTTCATTAAAAATGGCCCCCTTTCACTAAAATATTCACCAAAAATACAAATTTCACCCGAATCCAATGGGGACTGCTGTGTCTCGTTCAGATAGTATAGGACCACGTCTGGGAGAAATTTCGAGTCAATCGGTCCAAAGACCTGGAAGCTATTGAAAAAATCGGCCGAGGTTTTCATGAAAAATGGCAGATTTTCACTAAAATATTCACCAAAAATACAAATTTCACCCGAATCCAATGCGGACTGCTGTGTCTCTTTCAGATAGTATAGGACCACGTCTGGGAGAAATTTCGAGTCAATCGGTCCAAAGACCTGGAAGCTATTGAAAAAATCGGCCGAGGTTTTCATGAAAAATGGAAGATTTTCACTAAAATATTCACCAAAAATACAAATTTCACCCGAATCCAATGCGGACTGCTGTATCTCGTTCAGCCAGTATAGGACCACGTCTGGGAGAAATTTCGAGTCAATCGGTCCAAAGACCTGGAAGCTATTGAAAAAATCGGCCGAGGTTTTCATTAAAAATGGCCCCCTTTCACTAAAATATTCACCAAAAATACAAATTTCACCCGAATCCAATGGGGACTGCTGTGTCTCGTTCAGATAGTATAGGACCACGTCTGGGAGAAATTTCGAGTCAATCGGTCCAAAGACCTGGAAGCTATTGAAAAAATCGGCCGAGGTTTTCATGAAAAATGGCCCCCTTTCACTAAAATATTCACCAAAAATACAAATTTCACCCGAATCCAAGGGGGACTGCTGTGTCTCGTTCAGCCAGTATAGGACCACGTCTGGGAGAAATTTCGAGTCAATGGGTCCAAAGACCTGGAAGCTATTGAAAAAATCGGCCGAGGTTTTCATGAAAAATGGAAGATTTTCACTAAAATATTCACCAAAAATACAAATTTCACCCGAATCCAATGCGGACTGCTGTGTCTCGTTCAGCCAGTATAGGACCACGTCTGGGAGAAATTTCGAGTCAATCGGTCCAAAGACCTGGAAGCTATTGAAAAAATCGGCCGAGGTTTTCATTAAAAATGGCCCCCTTTCACTAAAATATTCACCAAAAATACAAATTTCACCCGAATCCAATGGGGACTGCTGTGTCTCGTTCAGATAGTATAGGACCACGTCTGGGAGAAATTTCGAGTCAATCGGTCCAAAGACCTGGAAGCTATTGAAAAAATCGGCCGAGGTTTTCATGAAAAATGGCAGATTTTCACTAAAATATTCACCAAAAATACAAATTTCACCCGAATCCAATGGGGACTGCTGTGTCTAGTTCAGCCAGTATAGGACCACGTCTGGGAGAAGTTTCGAGTCAATGGGTCCAAAGACCTGGAAGCTATTGAAAAAATCGGCCGAGGTTTTCATGAATCCAATGGGGACTGCTGTGTCTCGTTCAGCCAGTATAGGACCACATCTGGGAGAAATTTCGAGTCAATGGGTCCAAAGACCTGGAAGCTATTGAAAAAATCGGCCGAGGTTTTCATGAAAAATGGAAGATTTTCACTAAAATATTCACCAAAAATACAAATTTCACCCGAATCCAATGCGGACTGCTGTGTCTCGTTCAGCCAGTATAGGACCACGTCTGGGAGAAATTTCGAGTCAATCGGTCCAAAGACCTGGAAGCTATTGAAAAAATCGGCCGAGGTTTTCATTAAAAATGGCCCCCTTTCACTAAAATATTCACCAAAAATACAAATTTCACCCGAATCCAATGCGGACTGCTGTGTCTCGTTCAGATAGTATAGGACCACGTCTGGGAGAAATTTCGAGTCAATGGGTCCAAAGACCTGGAAGCTATTGAAAAAATCGGCCGAGGTTTTCACTAAAAATGGCCCCCTTTCACTAAAATATTCACCAAAAATACAAATTTCACCCGAATCCAATGCGGACTGCTGTGTCTCGTTCAGATAGTATAGGACCACGTCTGGGAGAAATTTCGAGTCAATGGGTCCAAAGACCTGGAAGCTATTGAAAAAATCGGCCGAGGTTTTCATTAAAAATGGCCCCCTTTCACTAAAATATTCACCAAAAATACAAATTTCACCCGAATCCAATGGGGACTGCTGTGTCTCGTTCAGCCAGTATAGGACCACGTCTGGGAGAAATTTCGAGTCAATGGGTCCAAAGACCTGGAAGCTATTGAAAAAATCGGCCGAGGTTTTCATGAAAAATGGAAGATTTTCACTAAAATATTCACCAAAAATACAAATTTCACCCGAATCCAATGCGGACTGCTGTGTCTCGTTCAGCCAGTATAGGACCACGTCTGGGAGAAATTTCGACTCAATCGGTCCAAAGACCTGGAAGCTATTGAAAAAATCGGCCGAGGTTTTCATTAAAAATGGCCCCCTTTCACTAAAATATTCACCAAAAATACAAATTTCACCCGAATCCAATGGGGACTGCTGTGTCTCGTTCAGATAGTATAGGACCACGTCTGGGAGAAATTTCGAGTCAATCGGTCCAAAGACCTGGAAGCTATTGAAAAAATCGGCCGAGGTTTTCATGAAAAATGGCAGATTTTCACTAAAATATTCACCAAAAATACAAATTTCACCCGAATCCAATGCGGACTGCTGTGTCTCTTTCAGATAGTATAGGACCACGTCTGGGAGAAATTTCGAGTCAATCGGTCCAAAGACCTGGAAGCTATTGAAAAAATCGGCCGAGGTTTTCATTAAAAATGGCCCCCTTTCACTAAAATATTCACCAAAAATACAAATTTCACCCGAATCCAATGGGGACTGCTGTGTCTCGTTCAGCCAGTATAGGACCACGTCTGGGAGAAATTTCGAGTCAATGGGTCCAAAGACCTGGAAGCTATTGAAAAAATCGGCCGAGGTTTTCATGAAAAATGGAAGATTTTCACTAAAATATTCACCAAAAATACAAATTTCACCCGAATCCAATGCGGACTGCTGTATCTCGTTCAGCCAGTATAGGACCACGTCTGGGAGAAATTTCGAGTCAATCGGTCCAAAGACCTGGAAGCTATTGAAAAAATCGGCCGAGGTTTTCATTAAAAATGGCCCCCTTTCACTAAAATATTCACCAAAAATACAAATTTCACCCGAATCCAATGGGGACTGCTGTGTCTCGTTCAGATAGTATAGGACCACGTCTGGGAGAAATTTCGAGTCAATCGGTCCAAAGACCTGGAAGCTATTGAAAAAATCGGCCGAGGTTTTCATGAAAAATGGCCCCCTTTCACTAAAATATTCACCAAAAATACAAATTTCACCCGAATCCAAGGGGGACTGCTGTGTCTCGTTCAGCCAGTATAGGACCACGTCTGGGAGAAATTTCGAGTCAATGGGTCCAAAGACCTGGAAGCTATTGAAAAAATCGGCCGAGGTTTTCATGAAAAATGGAAGATTTTCACTAAAATATTCACCAAAAATACAAATTTCACCCGAATCCAATGCGGACTGCTGTGTCTCGTTCAGCCAGTATAGGACCACGTCTGGGAGAAATTTCGAGTCAATCGGTCCAAAGACCTGGAAGCTATTGAAAAAATCGGCCGAGGTTTTCATTAAAAATGGCCCCCTTTCACTAAAATATTCACCAAAAATACAAATTTCACCCGAATCCAATGGGGACTGCTGTGTCTCGTTCAGATAGTATAGGACCACGTCTGGGAGAAATTTCGAGTCAATCGGTCCAAAGACCTGGAAGCTATTGAAAAAATCGGCCGAGGTTTTCATGAAAAATGGCAGATTTTCACTAAAATATTCACCAAAAATACAAATTTCACCCGAATCCAATGGGGACTGCTGTGTCTAGTTCAGCCAGTATAGGACCACGTCTGGGAGAAGTTTCGAGTCAATGGGTCCAAAGACCTGGAAGCTATTGAAAAAATCGGCCGAGGTTTTCATGAATCCAATGGGGACTGCTGTGTCTCGTTCAGCCAGTATAGGACCACATCTGGGAGAAATTTCGAGTCAATGGGTCCAAAGACCTGGAAGCTATTGAAAAAATCGGCCGAGGTTTTCATGAAAAATGGAAGATTTTCACTAAAATATTCACCAAAAATAAAAATTTCACCCGAATCCAATGCGGACTGCTGTGTCTCGTTCAGCCAGTATAGGACCACGTCTGGGAGAAATTTCGAGTCAATCGGTCCAAAGACCTGGAAGCTATTGAAAAAATCGGCCGAGGTTTTCATTAAAAATGGCCCCCTTTCACTAAAATATTCACCAAAAATACAAATTTCACCCGAATCCAATGCGGACTGCTGTGTCTCGTTCAGATAGTATAGGACCACGTCTGGGAGAAATTTCGAGTCAATGGGTCCAAAGACCTGGAAGCTATTGAAAAAATCGGCCGAGGTTTTCACTAAAAATGGCCCCCTTTCACTAAAATATTCACCAAAAATACAAATTTCACCCGAATCCAATGCGGACTGCTGTGTCTCGTTCAGATAGTATAGGACCACGTCTGGGAGAAATTTCGAGTCAATGGGTCCAAAGACCTGGAAGCTATTGAAAAAATCGGCCGAGGTTTTCATTAAAAATGGCCCCCTTTCACTAAAATATTCACCAAAAATACAAATTTCACCCGAATCCAATGGGGACTGCTGTGTCTCGTTCAGCCAGTATAGGACCACGTCTGGGAGAAATTTCGAGTCAATGGGTCCAAAGACCTGGAAGCTATTGAAAAAATCGGCCGAGGTTTTCATGAAAAATGGAAGATTTTCACTAAAATATTCACCAAAAATAAAAATTTCACCCGAATCCAATGCGGACTGCTGTGTCTCGTTCAGCCAGTATAGGACCACGTCTGGCAGAAATTTCGAGTCAATCGGTCCAAAGACCTGGAAGCTATTGAAAAAATCGGCCGAGGTTTTCATTAAAAATGGCCCCCTTTCACTAAAATATTCACCAAAAATACAAATTTCACCCGAATCCAATGGGGACTGCTGTGTCTCGTTCAGATAGTATAGGACCACGTCTGGGAGAAATTTCGAGTCAATCGGTCCAAAGACCTGGAAGCTATTGAAAAAATCGGCCGAGGTTTTCATGAAAAATGGCCCCCTTTCACTAAAATATTCACCAAAAATACAAATTTCACCCGAATCCAAGGGGGACTGCTGTGTCTCGTTCAGCCAGTATAGGACCACGTCTGGGAGAAATTTCGAGTCAATGGGTCCAAAGACCTGGAAGCTATTGAAAAAATCGGCCGAGGTTTTCATGAAAAATGGAAGATTTTCACTAAAATATTCACCAAAAATACAAATTTCACCCGAATCCAATGCGGACTGCTGTGTCTCGTTCAGCCAGTATAGGACCACGTCTGGCAGAAATTTCGAGTCAATCGGTCCAAAGACCTGGAAGCTATTGAAAAAATCGGCCGAGGTTTTCATTAAAAATGGCCCCCTTTCACTAAAATATTCACCAAAAATACAAATTTCACCCGAATCCAATGGGGACTGCTGTGTCTCGTTCAGATAGTATAGGACCACGTCTGGGAGAAATTTCGAGTCAATCGGTCCAAAGACCTGGAAGCTATTGAAAAAATCGGCCGAGGTTTTCATGAAAAATGGCCCCCTTTCACTAAAATATTCACCAAAAATACAAATTTCACCCGAATCCAAGGGGGACTGCTGTGTCTCGTTCAGCCAGTATAGGACCACGTCTGGGAGAAATTTCGAGTCAATGGGTCCAAAGACCTGGAAGCTATTGAAAAAATCGGCCGAGGTTTTCATTAAAAATGGAAGATTTTCACTAAAATATTCACCAAAAATACAAATTTCACCCGAATCCAATGGGGACTGCTGTGTCTCGTTCAGATAGTATAGGACCACGTCTGGGAGAAATTTCGAGTCAATCGGTCCAAAGACCTGGAAGCAATTGAAAAAATCGGCCGAGGTTTTCATTAAAAATGGCCCCCTTTCACTAAAATATTCACCAAAAATACAAATTTCACCCGAATCCAATGGGGACTGCTGTGTCTAGTTCAGCCAGTATAGGACCACGTCTGGGAGAAATTTCGAGTCAATGGGTCCAAAGACCTGGAAGCTATTGAAAAAATCGGCCGAGGTTTTCATGAATCCAATGGGGACTGCTGTGTCTCGTTCAGCCAGTATAGGACCACATCTGGGAGAAATTTCGAGTCAATGGGTCCAAAGACCTGGAAGCTATTGAAAAAATCGGCCGAGGTTTTCATGAAAAATGGAAGATTTTCACTAAAATATTCACCAAAAATACAAATTTCACCCGAATCCAATGCGGACTGCTGTGTCTCGTTCAGCCAGTATAGGACCACGTCTGGGAGAAATTTCGAGTCAATCGGTCCAAAGACCTGGAAGCTATTGAAAAAATCGGCCGAGGTTTTCATTAAAAATGGCCCCCTTTCACTAAAATATTCACCAAAAATACAAATTTCACCCGAATCCAATGGGGACTGCTGTGTCTCGTTCAGATAGTATAGGACCACGTCTGGGAGAAATTTCGAGTCAATCGGTCCAAAGACCTGGAAGCTATTGAAAAAATCGGCCGAGGTTTTCATGAAAAATGGCAGATTTTCACTAAAATATTCACCAAAAATACAAATTTCACCCGAATCCAATGGGGACTTCTGTGTCTAGTTCAGCCAGTATAGGACCACGTCTGGGAGAAATTTCGAGTCAATGGGTCCAAAGACCTGGAAGCTATTGAAAAAATCGGCCGAGGTTTTCATGAATCCAATGGGGACTGCTGTGTCTCGTTCAGCCAGTATAGGACCACATCTGGGAGAAATTTCGAGTCAATGGGTCCAAAGACCTGGAAGCTATTGAAAAAATCGGCCGAGGTTTTCATGAAAAATGGAAGATTTTCACTAAAATATTCACCAAAAATACAAATTTCACCCGAATCCAATGCGGACTGCTGTGTCTCGTTCAGCCAGTATAGGACCACGTCTGGGAGAAATTTCGAGTCAATCGGTCCAAAGACCTGGAAGCTATTGAAAAAATCGGCCGAGGTTTTCATTAAAAATGGCCCCCTTTCACTAAAATATTCACCAAAAATACAAATTTCACCCGAATCCAATGGGGACTGCTGTGTCTCGTTCAGATAGTATAGGACCACGTCTGGGAGAAATTTCGAGTCAATCGGTCCAAAGACCTGGAAGCTATTGAAAAAATCGGCCGAGGTTTTCATGAAAAATGGCAGATTTTCACTAAAATATTCACCAAAAATACAAATTTCACCCGAATCCAATGGGGACTGCTGTGTCTAGTTCAGCCAGTATAGGACCACGTCTGGGAGAAGTTTCGAGTCAATGGGTCCAAAGACCTGGAAGCTATTGAAAAAATCGGCCGAGGTTTTCATGAATCCAATGGGGACTGCTGTGTCTCGTTCAGCCAGTATAGGACCACATCTGGGAGAAATTTCGAGTCAATGGGTCCAAAGACCTGGAAGCTATTGAAAAAATCGGCCGAGGTTTTCATGAAAAATGGAAGATTTTCACTAAAATATTCACCAAAAATACAAATTTCACCCGAATCCAATGCGGACTGCTGTGTCTCGTTCAGCCAGTATAGGACCACGTCTGGGAGAAATTTCGAGTCAATCGGTCCAAAGACCTGGAAGCTATTGAAAAAATCGGCCGAGGTTTTCATTAAAAATGGCCCCCTTTCACTAAAATATTCACCAAAAATACAAATTTCACCCGAATCCAATGCGGACTGCTGTGTCTCGTTCAGATAGTATAGGACCACGTCTGGGAGAAATTTCGAGTCAATGGGTCCAAAGACCTGGAAGCTATTGAAAAAATCGGCCGAGGTTTTCACTAAAAATGGCCCCCTTTCACTAAAATATTCACCAAAAATACAAATTTCACCCGAATCCACTGCGGACTGCTGTGTCTCGTTCAGATAGTATAGGACCACGTCTGGGAGAAATTTCGAGTCAATGGGTCCAAAGACCTGGAAGCTATTGAAAAAATCGGCCGAGGTTTTCATTAAAAATGGAAGATTTTCACTAAAATATTCACCAAAAATACAAATTTCACCCGAATCCAATGGGGACTGCTGTGTCTCGTTCAGATAGTATAGGACCACGTCTGGGAGAAATTTCGAGTCAATCGGTCCAAAGACCTGGAAGCAATTGAAAAAATCGGCCGAGGTTTTCATTAAAAATGGCCCCCTTTCACTAAAATATTCACCAAAAATACAAATTTCACCCGAATCCAATGGGGACTGCTGTGTCTAGTTCAGCCAGTATAGGACCACGTCTGGGAGAAATTTCGAGTCAATGGGTCCAAAGACCTGGAAGCTATTGAAAAAATCGGCCGAGGTTTTCATGAATCCAATGGGGACTGCTGTGTCTCGTTCAGCCAGTATAGGACCACATCTGGGAGAAATTTCGAGTCAATGGGTCCAAAGACCTGGAAGCTATTGAAAAAATCGGCCGAGGTTTTCATGAAAAATGGAAGATTTTCACTAAAATATTCACCAAAAATACAAATTTCACCCGAATCCAATGCGGACTGCTGTGTCTCGTTCAGCCAGTATAGGACCACGTCTGGGAGAAATTTCGAGTCAATCGGTCCAAAGACCTGGAAGCTATTGAAAAAATCGGCCGAGGTTTTCATTAAAAATGGCCCCCTTTCACTAAAATATTCACCAAAAATACAAATTTCACCCGAATCCAATGGGGACTGCTGTGTCTCGTTCAGATAGTATAGGACCACGTCTGGGAGAAATTTCGAGTCAATCGGTCCAAAGACCTGGAAGCTATTGAAAAAACGGCCGAGGTTTTCATGAAAAATGGCAGATTTTCACTAAAATATTCACCAAAAATACAAATTTCACCCGAATCCAATGGGGACTTCTGTGTCTAGTTCAGCCAGTATAGGACCACGTCTGGGAGAAATTTCGAGTCAATGGGTCCAAAGACCTGGAAGCTATTGAAAAAATCGGCCGAGGTTTTCATGAATCCAATGGGGACTGCTGTGTCTCGTTCAGCCAGTATAGGACCACATCTGGGAGAAATTTCGAGTCAATGGGTCCAAAGACCTGGAAGCTATTGAAAAAATCGGCCGAGGTTTTCATGAAAAATGGAAGATTTTCACTAAAATATTCACCAAAAATACAAATTTCACCCGAATCCAATGCGGACTGCTGTGTCTCGTTCAGCCAGTATAGGACCACGTCTGGGAGAAATTTCGAGTCAATCGGTCCAAAGACCTGGAAGCTATTGAAAAAATCGGCCGAGGTTTTCATTAAAAATGGCCCCCTTTCACTAAAATATTCACCAAAAATACAAATTTCACCCGAATCCAATGCGGACTGCTGTGTCTCGTTCAGCCAGTATAGGACCACATCTGGGAGAAATTTCGAGTCAATCGGTCCAAAGACCTTGAAGCTATTGAAAAAATCGGCCGAGGTTTTCATTAAAAATGGAAGATTTTCACTAAAATATTCACCAAAAATACAAATTTCACCCGAATCCAATGCGGACTGCTGTGTCTCGTTCAGCCAGTATAGGACCACGTCTGGGAGAAATTTCGAGTCAATCGGTCCAAAGACCTGGAAGCTATTGAAAAAATCGGCCGAGGTTTTCATTAAAAATGGCCCCCTTTCACTAAAATATTCACCAAAAATACAAATTTAACCCGAATCCAATGGGGACTGCTGTGTCTCGTTCAGATAGTATAGGACCACGTCTGGGAGAAATTTCGAGTCAATCGGTCCAAAGACCTGGAAGCTATTGAAAAAATCGGCCGAGGTTTTCATGAAAAATGGCAGATTTTCACTAAAATATTCACCAAAAATACAAATTTCACCCGAATCCAATGGGGACTTCTGTGTCTAGTTCAGCCAGTATAGGACCACGTCTGGGAGAAATTTCGAGTCAATGGGTCCAAAGACCTGGAAGCTATTGAAAAAATCGGCCGAGGTTTTCATGAATCCAATGGGGACTGCTGTGTCTCGTTCAGCCAGTATAGGACCACATCTGGGAGAAATTTCGAGTCAATGGGTCCAAAGACCTGGAAGCTATTGAAAAAATCGGCCGAGATTTTCATGAAAAATGGAAGATTTTCACTAAAATATTCACCAAAAATACAAATTTCACCCGAATCCAATGCGGACTGCTGTGTCAAGTTCAGCCAGTATAGGACCACGTCTGGGAGAAATTTCGAGTCAATCGGTCCAAAGACCTGGAAGCTATTGAAAAAATCGGCCGAGGTTTTCATTAAAAATGGCCCCCTTTCACTAAAATATTCACCAAAAATACAAATTTCACCCGAATCCAATGCGGACTGCTGTGTCTCGTTCAGATAGTATAGGACCACGTCTGGGAGAAATTTCGAGTCAATGGGTCCAAAGACCTGGAAGCTATTGAAAAAATCGGCCGAGGTTTTCACTAAAAATGGCCCCCTTTCACTAAAATATTCACCAAAAATACAAATTTCACCCGAATCCAATGCGGACTGCTGTGTCTCGTTCAGATAGTATAGGACCACGTCTGGGAGAAATTTCGAGTCAATGGGTCCAAAGACCTGGAAGCTATTGAAAAAATCGGCCGAGGTTTTCATTAAGAATGGCCCCCTTTCACTAAAATATTCACCAAAAATACAAATTTCACCCGAATCCAATGGGGACTGCTGTGTCTCGTTCAGCCAGTATAGGACCACGTCTGGGAGAAATTTCGAGTCAATGGGTCCAAAGACCTGGAAGCTATTGAAAAAATCGGCCGAGGTTTTCATGAAAAATGGAAGATTTTCACTAAAATATTCACCAAAAGTACAAATTTCACCCGAATCCAATGCGGACTGCTGTGTCTCGTTCAGCCAGTATAGGACCACGTCTGGGAGAAATTTCGAGTCAATCGGTCCAAAGACCTGGAAGCTATTGAAAAAATCGGCCGAGGTTTTCATTAAAAATGGCCCCCTTTCACTAAAATATTCACCAAAAATACAAATTTCACCCGAATCCAATGGGGACTGCTGTGTCTCGTTCAGATAGTATAGGACCACGTCTGGGAGAAATTTCGAGTCAATCGGTCCAAAGACCTGGAAGCTATTGAAAAAATCGGCCGAGGTTTTCATGAAAAATGGCCCCCTTTCACTAAAATATTCACCAAAAATACAAATTTCACCCGAATCCAAGGGGGACTGCTGTGTCTCGTTCAGCCAGTATAGGACCACGTCTGGGAGAAATTTCGAGTCAATGGGTCCAAAGACCTGGAAGCTATTGAAAAAATCGGCCGAGGTTTTCATTAAAAATGGAAGATTTTCACTAAAATATTCACCAAAAATACAAATTTCACCCGAATCCAATGGGGACTGCTGTGTCTCGTTCAGATAGTATAGGACCACGTCTGGGAGAAATTTCGAGTCAATCGGTCCAAAGACCTGGAAGCTATTGAAAAAATCGGCCGAGGTTTTCATGAAAAATGGCAGATTTTCACTAAAATATTCACCAAAAATACAAATTTCACCCCAATCCAATGGGGACTGCTGTGTCTAGTTCAGCCAGTATAGGACCACGTCTGGGAGAAATTTCGAGTCAATGGGTCCAAAGACCTGGAAGCTATTGAAAAAATCGGCCGAGGTTTTCATGAATCCAATGGGGACTGCTGTGTCTCGTTCAGCCAGTATAGGACCACATCTGGGAGAAATTTCGAGTCAATGGGTCCAAAGACCTGGAAGCTATTGAAAAAATCGGCCGAGGTTTTCATGAAAAATGGAAGATTTTCACTAAAATATTCACCAAAAATACAAATTTCACCCGAATCCAATGCGGACTGCTGTGTCTCGTTCAGCCAGTATAGGACCACGTCTGGGAGAAATTTCGAGTCAATCGGTCCAAAGACCTGGAAGCTATTGAAAATATCGGCCGAGGTTTTCATGAAAAATGGCCCCCTTTCACTAAAATATTCACCAAAAATAAAAATTTCACCCGAATCCAATGCGGACTGCTGTGTCTTGTTCAGCCAGTATAGGACCACGTCTGGGAGAAATTTCGAGTCAATCGGTCCAAAGACCTGGAAGCTATTGAAAAAATCGGCCGACGTTTTCATTAAAAATGGCCCCCTTTCACTAAAATATTCACCAAAAATACAAATTTCACCCGAATCCAATGGGGACTGCTGTGTCTCGTTCAGCCAGTATAGGACCAAGTCTGGGAGAAATTTCGAGTCAATCGGTCCAAAGACCTGGAAGCTATTGAAAAAATCGGCCGAGGTTTTCATGAAAAATGGCCCCCTTTCACTAAAATATTCACCAAAAATACAAATTTCACCCGAATCCAATGGGGACTGCTGTGTCTCGTTCAGCCAGTATAGGACCACGTCTGGGAGAAATTTCGAGTCAATGGGTCCAAAGACCTGGAAGCTATTGAAAAAATCGGCCGAGGTTTTCATGAAAAATGGAAGATTTTCACTAAAATATTCACCAAAAATACAAATTTCACCCGAATCCAATGGGGACTGCTGTGTCTCGTTCAGCCAGTATAGGACCACGTCTGGGGGAAATTTCGAGTCAATGGGTCCAAAGACCTGGAAGCTATTGAAAAAATTGGCCGAGGTTTTCATGAAAAATGACCCCCTTTCACTAAAATATTCACCAAAAATACAAATTTCACCCGAATCCAATGGGGACTGCTGTGTCTCGTTCAGCCAGTATAGGACCACGTCTGGGGGAAATTTCGAGTCAATCGGTCCAAAGACCTGGAAGCTATTGAAAAAATCGGCCGAGGTTTTCATGAAAAATGGCAGATTTTCACTAAAATATTCACCAAAAATACAAATTTCACCCGAATCCAATGGGGACTGCTGTGTCTCGTTCAGCCAGTATAGGACCACGTCTGGGAGAAATTTCGAGTCAATGGGTCCAAAGACCTGGAAGCTATTGAAAAAATCGGCCGAGGTTATTCACCAAAAATACAAATTTCACCCGAATCCAATGGGGACTGCTGTGTCTCGTTCAGCCAGTATAGGACCACGTCTGGGAGAAATTTCGAGTCAATGGGTCCAAAGACCTGGAAGCTATTGAAAAAATCGGCCGAGGTTTTCATGAGAAATGGCCCCCTTTCACTAAAATATTCACCAAAAATACAAATTTCACCCGAATCCAATGCGGACTGCTGTGTCTCGTTCAGATAGTATAGGACCACGTCTGGGAGAAATTTCGAGTCAATGGGTCCAAAGACCTGGAAGCTATTGAAAAAATCGGCCGAGGTTTTCACTAAAAATGGCCCCCTTTCACTAAAATATTCACCAAAAATACAAATTTCACCCGAATCCAATGCGGACTGCTGTGTCTCGTTCAGATAGTATAGGACCACGTCTGGGAGAAATTTCGAGTCAATGGGTCCAAAGACCTGGAAGCTATTGAAAAAATCGGCCGAGGTTTTCATTAAAAATGGCCCCCTTTCACTAAAATATTCACCAAAAATACAAATTTCACCCGAATCCAATGGGGACTGCTGTGTCTCGTTCAGCCAGTATAGGACTAGTCTGGGAGAAATTTCGAGTCAATGGGTCCAAAGACCTGGAAGCTATTGAAAAAATCGGCCGAGGTTTTCATGAAAAATGGAAGATTTTCACTAAAATATTCACCAAAAATACAAATTTCACCCGAATCCAATGCGGACTGCTGTGTCTCGTTCAGCCAGTATAGGACCACGTCTGGGAGAAATTTCGAGTCAATCGGTCCAAAGACCTGGAAGCTATTGAAAAAATCGGCCGAGGTTTTCATTAAAAATGGCCCCCTTTCACTAAAATATTCACCAAAAATACAAATTTCACCCGAATCCAATGGGGACTGCTGTGTCTCGTTCAGATAGTATAGGACCACGTCTGGGAGAAATTTCGAGTCAATCGGTCCAAAGACCTGGAAGCTATTGAAAAAATCGGCCGAGGTTTTCATGAAAAATGGCCCCCTTTCACTAAAATATTCACCAAAAATACAAATTTCACCCGAATCCAAGGGGGACTGCTGTGTCTCGTTCAGCCAGTATAGGACCACGTCTGGGAGAAATTTCGAGTCAATGGGTCCAAAGACCTGGAAGCTATTGAAAAAATCGGCCGAGGTTTTCATTAAAAATGGAAGATTTTCACTAAAATATTCACCAAAAATACAAATTTCAGCCGAATCCAATGGGGACTGCTGTGTCTCGTTCAGATAGTATAGGACCACGTCTGGGAGAAATTTCGAGTCAATGGGTCCAAAGACCTGGAAGCTATTGAAAAAATCGGCCGAGGTTTTCATGAAAAATGGCAGATTTTCACTAAAATATTCACCAAAAATACAAATTTCACCCGAATCCAATGGGGACTGCTGTGTCTAGTTCAGCCAGTATAGGACCACGTCTGGGAGAAATTTCGAGTCAATCGGTCCAAAGACCTGGAAGCTATTGAAAAAATCGGCCGAGGTTTTCATGAATCCAATGGGGACTGCTGTGTCTCGTTCAGCCAGTATAGGACCACATCTGGGAGAAATTTCGAGTCAATGGGTCCAAAGACCTGGAAGCTATTGAAAAAATCGGCCGAGGTTTTCATGAAAAATGGAAGATTTTCACTAAAATATTCACCAAAAATACAAATTTCACCCGAATCCAATGCGGACTGCTGTGTCTCGTTCAGCCAGTATAGGACCACGTCTGGGAGAAATTTCGAGTCAATCGGTCCAAAGACCTGGAAGCTATTGAAAAAATCGGCCGAGGTTTTCATGAAAAATGGCCCCCTTTCACTAAAATATTCACCAAAAATACAAATTTCACCCGAATCCAATGCGGACTGCTGTGTCTTGTTCAGCCAGTATAGGACCACGTCTGGGAGAAATTTCGAGTCAATCGGTCCAAAGACCTGGAAGCTATTGAAAAAATCGGCCGACGTTTTCATTAAAAATGGCCCCCTTTCACTAAAATATTCACCAAAAATACAAATTTCACCCGAATCCAATGGGGACTGCTGTGTCTCGTTCAGCCAGTATAGGACCAAGTCTGGGAGAAATTTCGAGTCAATCGGTCCAAAGACCTGGAAGCTATTGAAAAAATCGGCCGAGGTTTTCATGAAAAATGGCCCCCTTTCACTAAAATATTCACCAAAAATACAAATTTCACCCGAATCCAATGGGGACTGCTGTGTCTCGTTCAGCCAGTATAGGACCACGTCTGGGAGAAATTTCGAGTCAATGGGTCCAAAGACCTGGAAGCTATTGAAAAAATCGGCCGAGGTTTTCATGAAAAATGGAAGATTTTCACTAAAATATTCACCAAAAATACAAATTTCACCCGAATCCAATGGGGACTGCTGTGTCTCGTTCAGCCAGTATAGGACCACGTCTGGGGGAAATTTCGAGTCAATGGGTCCAAAGACCTGGAAGCTATTGAAAAAATTGGCCGAGGTTTTCATGAAAAATGACCCCCTTTCACTAAAATATTCACCAAAAATACAAATTTCACCGGAATCCAATGGGGACTGCTGTGTCTCGTTCAGCCAGTATAGGACCACGTCTGGGGGAAATTTCGAGTCAATCGGTCCAAAGACCTGGAAGCTATTGAAAAAATCGGCCGAGGTTTTCATGAAAAATGGCAGATTTTCACTAAAATATTCACCAAAAATACAAATTTCACCCGAATCCAATGGGGACTGCTGTGTCTCGTTCAGCCAGTATAGGACCACGTCTGGGAGAAATTTCGAGTCAATGGGTCCAAAGACCTGGAAGCTATTGAAAAAGTCGGCGGAGGTTTTCATTAAAAATGGCCCCCTTTCACTAAAATATTCACCAAAAATACAAATTTCACCCGAATCCAATGGGGACTACTGTGTCTCGTTCAGCCAGTATAGGACCACGTCTGGGAGAAATTTCGAGTCAATGGGTCCAAAGACCTGGAAGCTATTGAAAAAATCGGCCGAGGTTTTCATGAAAAATGGCAGATTTTCACTAAAATATTCACCAAAAATACAAATTTCACCCGAATCCAATGCGGACTGCTGTGTCTCGTTCAGCCAGTATAGGACCACGTCTGGGAGAAATTCCGAGTCAATCGGTCCAAAGACCTGGAAGCTATTGAAAAAATCGGCCGAGGTTTTCATGAAAAATGGCCCCCTTTCACTGAAATATTCACCAAAAATACAAATTTCACCCGAATCCAATGGGGACTGCTGTGTCTCGTTCAGCCAGTATAGGACCACGTCTGGGAGAAATTTCGAGTCAATCGGTCCAAAGACCTGGAAGCTATTGAAAAAATCGGCCGAGGTTTTCATGAAAAATGGCCCCCTTTCACTAAAATATTCACCAAAAATACAAATTTCACCCGAATCCAATGGGGACTGCTGTGTCTGGTTCAGCCAGTATAGGACCACGTCTGGGAGAAATTTCGAGTCAATCGGTCCAAAGACCTGGAAGCTATTGAAAAAATCGGCCGAGGTTTACATTAAAAATGGCCCCCTTTCACTAAAATATTCACCAAAAATACAAATTTCACCCGAATCCAATGCGGACTGCTGTGTCTCGTTCAGATAGTATAGGACCACGTCTGGGAGAAATTTCGAGTCAATGGGTCCAAAGACCTGGAAGCTATTGAAAAAATCGGCCGAGGTTTTCATGAAAAATGGCAGATTTTCACTAAAATATTCACCAAAAATACAAATTTCACCCGAATCCAATGCGGACTGCTGTGTCTCGTTCAGCCAGTATAGGACCACGTCTGGGAGAAATTTCGAGTCAATCGGTCCAAAGACCTGGAAGCTATTGAAAAAATCGGCCGAGGTTTTCATTAAAAATGGCCCCCTTTCACTAAAATATTCACCAAAAATAAAAATTTCACCCGAATCCAATGGGGACTGCTGTGTCTCCTTCAGCCAGTATAGGACCACGTCTGGGAGAAATTTTGAGTCAATGGGTCCAAAGACCTGGAAGCTATTGAAAAAATCGGCCGAGGTTTTCATGAAAAATGGAAGATTTTCACTAAAATATTCACCAAAAATACAAATTTCACCCGAATCCAATGCGGACTGCTGTGTCTCGTTCAGCCAGTATAGGACCACGTCTGGGAGAAATTTCGAGTCAATCGGTCCAAAGACCTGGAAGCTATTGAAAAAATCGGCCGAGGTTTTCATGAAAAATGGCAGATTTTCACTAAAATATTCACCAAAAATACAAATTTCACCCGAATCCAATGGGGACTGCTGTGTCTCGTTCAGCCAGTATAGGACCACGTCTGGGAGACATTTCGAGTCAATCGGTCCAAAGACCTGGAAGCTATTGAAAAAATCGGCCGAGGTTTTCATGAATCCAATGGGGACTGCTGTGTCTCGTTCAGCCAGTATAGGACCACTTCTGGGAGAAATTTCGAGTCAATGGGTCCAAAGACCTGGAAGCTATTGAAAAAATCGGCCGAGGTTTTCATGAAAAATGGCAGATTTTCACTAAAATATTCACCAAAAATACAAATTTCACCCGAATCCAATGCGGACTGCTGTGTCTCGTTCAGCCAGTATAGGACCACGTCTGGGAGAAATTCCGAGTCAATCGGTCCAAAGACCTGGAAGCTATTGAAAAAATCGGCCGAGGTTTTCATGAAAAATGGCCCCCTTTCACTAAAATATTCACCAAAAATACAAATTTCACCCGAATCCAATGGGGACTGCTGTGTCTCGTTCAGCCAGTATAGGACCACGTCTGGGAGAAATTTCGAGTCAATGGGTCCAAAGACCTGGAAGCTATTGAAAAAATCGGCCGAGGTTTTCATGAAAAATGGCAGATTTTCACTAAAATATTCACCAAAAATACAAATTTCACCCGAATCCAATGCGGACTGCTGTGTCTCGTTCAGCCAGTATAGGACCACGTCTGGGAGAAATTCCGAGTCAATCGGTCCAAAGACCTGGAAGCTATTGAAAAAATCGGCCGAGGTTTTCATGAAAAATGGCAGATTTTCACTAAAATATTCACCAAAAATACAAATTTCACCCGAATCCAATGGGGACTGCTGTGTCTCGTTCAGCCAGTATAGGACCACGTCTGGGAGACATTTCGAGTCAATCGGTCCAAAGACCTGGAAGCTATTGAAAAAATCGGCCGAGGTTTTCATGAAAAATGGCCCCCTTTCACTAAAATATTCACCAAAAATACAACTTTCACCCGAATCCAATGCGGACTGCTGTGTCTCGTTCAGCCAGTATAGGACCACGTCTGGGAGAAATTTCGAGTCAATGGGTCCAAAGACCTGGAAGCTATTGAAAAAATCGGCCGAGGTTTTCATGAAAAATGGCAGATTTTCACTAAAATATTCACCAAAAATACAAATTTCACCCGAATCCAATGCGGACTGCTGTGTCTCGTTCAGCCAGTATAGGACCACGTCTGGGAGAAATTTCGAGTCAATCGGTCCAAAGACCTGGAAGCTATTGAAAAAATCGGCCGAGGTTTTCATTAAAAATGGCCCCCTTTCACTAAAATATTCACCAAAAATAAAAATTTCACCCGAATCCAATGGGGACTGCTGTGTCTCGTTCAGCCAGTATAGGACCACGTCTGGGAGACATTTCGAGTCAATCGGTCCAAAGACCTGGAAGCTATTGAAAAAATCGGCCGAGGTTTTCATGAAAAATGGCCCCCTTTCACTAAAATATTCACCAAAAATACAAATTTCACCCGAATCCAATGGGGACTGCTGTGTCTCGTTCAGCCAGTATAGGACCACGTCTGGGAGAAATTTCGAGTCAATGGGTCCAAAGACCTGGAAGCTATTGAAAAAATCGGCCGAGGTTTTCATGAAAAATGGCAGATTTTCACTAAAATATTCACCAAAAATACAAATTTCACCCGAATCCAATGCGGACTGCTGTGTCTCGTTCAGCCAGTATAGGACCACGTCTGGGAGAAATTCCGAGTCAATCGGTCCAAAGACCTGGAAGCTATTGAAAAAATCGGCCGAGGTTTTCATGAAAAATGGCAGATTTTCACTAAAATATTCACCAAAAATACAAATTTCACCCGAATCCAATGGGGACTGCTGTGTCTCGTTCAGCCAGTATAGGACCACGTCTGGGAGACATTTCGAGTCAATCGGTCCAAAGACCTGGAAGCTATTGAAAAAATCGGCCGAGGTTTTCATGAAAAATGGCCCCCTTTCACTAAAATATTCACCAAAAATACAACTTTCACCCGAATCCAATGCGGACTGCTGTGTCTCGTTCAGCCAGTATAGGACCACGTCTGGGAGAAATTTCGAGTCAATGGGTCCAAAGACCTGGAAGCTATTGAAAAAATCGGCCGAGGTTTTCATGAAAAATGGCAGATTTTCACTAAAATATTCACCAAAAATACAAATTTCACCCGAATCCAATGCGGACTGCTGTGTCTCGTTCAGCCAGTATAGGACCACGTCTGGGAGAAATTTCGAGTCAATCGGTCCAAAGACCTGGAAGCTATTGAAAAAATCGGCCGAGGTTTTCATTAAAAATGGCCCCCTTTCACTAAAATATTCACCAAAAATAAAAATTTCACCCGAATCCAATGGGGACTGCTGTGTCTCGTTCAGCCAGTATAGGACCACGTCTGGGAGAAATTTTGAGTCAATGGGTCCAAAGACCTGGAAGCTATTCAAAAAATCGGCCGAGGTTTTCATGAAAAATGGAAGATTTTCACTAAAATATTCACCAAAAATACAAATTTCACCCGAATCCAATGCGGACTGCTGTGTCTCGTTCAGCCAGTATAGGACCACGTCTGGGAGAAATTTCGAGTCAATCGGTCCAAAGACCTGGAAGCTATTGAAAAAATCGGCCGAGGTTTTCATGAAAAATGGCAGATTTTCACTAAAATATTCACCAAAAATACAAATTTCACCCGAATCCAATGGGGACTGCTGTGTCTCGTTCAGCCAGTATAGGACCACGTCTGGGAGACATTTCGAGTCAATCGGTCCAAAGACCTGGAAGCTATTGAAAAAATCGGCCGAGGTTTTCATGAATCCAATGGGGACTGCTGTGTCTCGTTCAGCCAGTATAGGACCACGTCTGGGAGAAATTTCGAGTCAATGGGTCCAAAGACCTGGAAGCTATTGAAAAAATCGGCCGAGGTTTTCATGAAAAATGGCAGATTTTCACTAAAATATTCACCAAAAATACAAATTTCACCCGAATCCAATGCGGACTGCTGTGTCTCGTTCAGCCAGTATAGGACCACGTCTGGGAGAAATTCCGAGTCAATCGGTCCAAAGACCTGGAAGCTATTGAAAAAATCGGCCGAGGTTTTCATGAAAAATGGCCCCCTTTCACTAAAATATTCACCAAAAATACAAATTTCACCCGAATCCAATGGGGACTGCTGTGTCTCGTTCAGCCAGTATAGGACCACGTCTGGGAGAAATTTCGAGTCAATGGGTCCAAAGACCTGGAAGCTATTGAAAAAATCGGCCGAGGTTTTCATGAAAAATGGAAGATTTTCACTAAAATATTCACCAAAAATACAAATTTCACCCGAATCCAATGCGGACTGCTGTGTCTCTTTCAGCCAGTATAGGACCACGTCTGGGAGAAATTTCGAGTCAATCGGTCCAAAGACCTGGAAGCTATTGAAAAAATCGGCCGAGGTTTTCATGAAAAATGGCAGATTTTCACTAAAATATTCACCAAAAATACAAATTTCACCCGAATCCAATGGGGACTGCTGTGTCTCGTTCAGCCAGTATAGGACCACGTCTGGGAGACATTTCGAGTCAATCGGTCCAAAGACCTGGAAGCTATTGAAAAAATCGGCCGAGGTTTTCATGAATCCAATGGGGACTGCTGTGTCTCGTTCAGCCAGTATAGGACCACGTCTGGGAGAAATTTCGAGTCAATGGGTCCAAAGACCTGGAAGCTATTGAAAAAATCGGCCGAGGTTTTCATGAAAAATGGCAGATTTTCACTAAAATATTCACCAAAAATACAAATTTCACCCGAATCCAATGCGGACTGCTGTGTCTCGTTCAGCCAGTATAGGACCACGTCTGGGAGAAATTCCGAGTCAATCGGTCCAAAGACCTGGAAGCTATTGAAAAAATCGGCCGAGGTTTTCATGAAAAATGGCCCCCTTTCACTAAAATATTCACCAAAAATACAAATTTCACCCGAATCCAATGCGGACTGCTGTGTCTCGTTCAGATAGTATAGGACCACGTCTGGGAGAAACTTCGAGTCAATGGGTCCAAAGACCTGGAAGCTATTGAAAAAATCGGCCAAGGTTTTCATGAAAAATGGCACCCTTTCACTAAAATATTCACCAAAAATACAAATTTCACCCGAATCCAATGGGGACTGCTGTGTCTCGTTCAGCCAGTATAGGACCACGTCTGGGAGAAATTTCGAGTCAATGGGTCCAAAGACCTGGAAGCTATTGAAAAAATCGGCCGAGGTTTTCATGAAAAATGGAAGATTTTCACTAAAATATTCACCAAAAATACAAATTTCACCCGAATCCAATGCGGACTGCTGTGTCTCGTTCAGCCAGTATAGGACCACGTCTGGGAGAAATTTCGAGTCAATCGGTCCAAAGACCTGGAAGCTATTGAAAAAATCGGCCGAGGTTTTCATGAATCCAATGGGGACTGCTGTGTCTCGTTCAGCCAGTATAGGACCACGTCTGGGAGAAATTTCGAGTCAATGGGTCCAAAGACCTGGAAGCTATTGAAAAAATCGGCCGAGGTTTTCATGAAAAATGGAAGATTTTCACTAAAATATTCACCAAAAATACAAATTTCACCCGAATCCAATGCGGACTGCTGTGTCTCGTTCAGCCAGTATAGGACCACGTCTGGGAGAAATTTCGAGTCAATCGGTCCAAAGACCTGGAAGCTATTGAAAAAATCGGCCGAGGTTTTCATGAAAAATGGCCCCCTTTCACTAAAATATTCACCAAAAATACAAATTTCACCCGAATCCAATGGGGACTGCTGTGTCTGGTTCAGCCAGTATAGGACCACGTCTGGGAGAAATTTTGAGTCAATGGGTCCAAAGACCTGGAAGCTATTGAAAAAATCGGCCAAGGTTTTCATGAAAAATGGAAGATTTTCACTAAAATATTCACCAAAAATACAAATTTCACCCGAATCCAATGCGGACTGCTGTGTCTCGTTCAGCCAGTATAGGACCACGTCTGGGAGAAATTTCGAGTCAATCGGTCCAAAGACCTGGAAGCTATTGAAAAAATCGGCCGAGGTTTTCATGAAAAATGGCCCCCTTTCACTAAAATATTCACCAAAAATACAAATTTCACCCGAATCCAATGGGGACTGCTGTGTCTGGTTCAGCCAGTATAGGACCACGTCTGGGAGAAATTTCGAGTCAATGGGTCCAAAGACCTGGAAGCTATTGAAAAAATCGGCCAAGGTTTTCATGAAAAATGGCAGATTTAAACTAAAATATTCACCAAAAATACAAATTTCACCCAAATCCAATGGGGACTGCTGTGTCTCGTTCAGCCAGTATAGGACCACGTCTGGGAGAAATTTCGAGTCAATGGGTCCAAAGACCTGGAAGCTATTGAAAAAATTGGCAGAGGTTTTCATGAAAAATGGCAGATTTTCACTAAAATATTCACCAAAAATACAAATTTCACCCGAATCCAATGGGGACTGCTGTGTCTGGTTCAGCCAGTATAGGACCACGTCTGGGAGAAATTTTGAGTCAATGGGTCCAAAGACCTGGAAGCTATTGAAAAAATCGGCCAAGGTTTTCATGAAAAATGGAAGATTTTCACTAAAATATTCACCAAAAATACAAATTTCACCCGAATCCAATGCGGACTGCTGTGTCTCGTTCAGCCAGTATAGGACCACGTCTGGGAGAAATTTCGAGTCAATCGGTCCAAAGACCTGGAAGCTATTGAAAAAATCGGCCGAGGTTTTCATGAAAAATGGCCCCCTTTCACTAAAATATTCACCAAAAATACAAATTTCACCCGAATCCAATGGGGACTGCTGTGTCTGGTTCAGCCAGTATAGGACCACGTCTGGGAGAAATTTCGAGTCAATGGGTCCAAAGACCTGGAAGCTATTGAAAAAATCGGCCAAGGTTTTCATGAAAAATGGCAGATTTAAACTAAAATATTCACCAAAAATACAAATTTCACCCAAATCCAATGGGGACTGCTGTGTCTCGTTCAGCCAGTATAGGACCACGTCTGGGAGAAATTTCGAGTCAATGGGTCCAAAGACCTGGAAGCTATTGAAAAAATTGGCAGAGGTTTTCATGAAAAATGGCAGATTTTCACTAAAATATTCACCAAAAATACAAATTTCACCCGAATCCAATGGGGACTGCTGTGTCTCGTTCAGCCAGTATAGGACCACGTCTGGGAGAAATTTCGAGTCAATGGGTCCAAAGACCTGGAAGCTATTGAAAAAATCGGCCGAGGTTTTCATGAATCCAATGGGGACTGCTGTGTCTCGTTCAGCCAGTATAGGACCACGTCTGGGAGAAATTTCGAGTCAATGGGTCCAAAGACCTGGAAGCTATTGAAAAAATCGGCCGAGGTTTTCATGAAAAATGGAAGATTTTCACTAAAATATTCACCAAAAATACAAATTTCACCCGAATCCAATGCGGACTGCTGTGTCTCGTTCAGCCAGTATAGGACCACGTCTGGGAGAAATTTCGAGTCAATCGGTCCAAAGACCTGGAAGCTATTGAAAAAATCGGCCGAGGTTTTCATGAAAAATGGCCCCCTTTCACTAAAATATTCACCAAAAATACAAATTTCACCCGAATCCAATGGGGACTGCTGTGTCTCGTTCAGCCAGTATAGGACCACGTCTGGGAGAAATTTCGAGTCAATGGGTCCAAAGACCTGGAAGCTATTGAAAAAATCGGCCGAGGTTTTCATGAAAAATGGAAGATTTTCACTAAAATATTCACCAAAAATACAAATTTCACCCGAATCCAATGGGGACTGCTGTGTCTCGTTCAGCCAGTATAGGACCACGTCTGGGGGAAATTTCGAGTCAATGGGTCCAAAGACCTGGAAGCTATTGAAAAAATTGGCCGAGGTTTTCATGAAAAATGACCCCCTTTCACTAAAATATTCACCAAAAATACAAATTTCACCCGAATCCAATGGGGACTGCTGTGTCTCGTTCAGCCAGTATAGGACCACGTCTGGGGGAAATTTCGAATCAATCGGTCCAAAGACCTGGAAGCTATTGAAAAAATCGGCCGAGGTTTTCATGAAAAATGGCAGATTTTCACTAAAATATTCACCAAAAATACAAATTTCACCCGAATCCAATGGGGACTGCTGTGTCTCGTTCAGCCAGTATAGGACCACGTCTGGGAGAAATTTCGAGTCAATGGGTCCAAAGACCTGGAAGCTATTGAAAAAATCGGCCGAGGTTATTCACCAAAAATACAAATTTCACCCGAATCCAATGGGGACTGCTGTGTCTCGTTCAGCCAGTATAGGACCACGTCTGGGAGAAATTTCGAGTCAATGGGTCCAAAGACCTGGAAGCTATTGAAAAAATCGGCCGAGGTTTTCATGAGAAATGGCCCCCTTTCACTAAAATATTCACCAAAAATACAAATTTCACCCGAATCCAATGCGGACTGCTGTGTCTCGTTCAGATAGTATAGGACCACGTCTGGGAGAAATTTCGAGTCAATCGGTCCAAAGACCTGGAAGCTATTGAAAAAATCGGCCGAGGTTTTCACTAAAAATGGCCCCCTTTCACAAAAATATTCACCAAAAATACAAATTTCACCCGAATCCAATGCGGACTGCTGTGTCTCGTTCAGATAGTATAGGACCACGTCTGGGAGAAATTTCGAGTCAATGGGTCCAAAGACCTGGAAGCTATTGAAAAAATCGGCCGAGGTTTTCATTAAAAATGGCCCCCTTTCACTAAAATATTCACCAAAAATACAAATTTCACCCGAATCCAATGGGGACTGCTGTGTCTCGTTCAGCCAGTATAGGACTAGTCTGGGAGAAATTTCGAGTCAATGGGTCCAAAGACCTGGAAGCTATTGAAAAAATCGGCCGAGGTTTTCATGAAAAATGGAAGATTTTCACTAAAATATTCACCAAAAATACAAATTTCACCCGAATCCAATGCGGACTGCTGTGTCTCGTTCAGCCAGTATAGGACCACGTCTGGGAGAAATTTCGAGTCAATCGGTCCAAAGACCTGGAAGCTATTGAAAAAATCGGCCGAGGTTTTCATTAAAAATGGCCCCCTTTCACTAAAATATTCACCAAAAATACAAATTTCACCCGAATCCAATGGGGACTGCTGTGTCTCGTTCAGATAGTATAGGACCACGTCTGGGAGAAATTTCGAGTCAATCGGTCCAAAGACCTGGAAGCTATTGAAAAAATCGGCCGAGGTTTTCATGAAAAATGGCCCCCTTTCACTAAAATATTCACCAAAAATACAAATTTCACCCGAATCCAAGGGGGACTGCTGTGTCTCGTTCAGCCAGTATAGGACCACGTCTGGGAGAAATTTCGAGTCAATGGGTCCAAAGACCTGGAAGCTATTGAAAAAATCGGCCGAGGTTTTCATGAATCCAATGGGGACTGCTGTGTCTCGTTCAGCCAGTATAGGACCACATCTGGGAGAAATTTCGAGTCAATGGGTCCAAAGACCTGGAAGCTATTGAAAAAATCGGCCGAGGTTTTCATGAAAAATGGAAGATTTTCACTAAAATATTCACCAAAAATACAAATTTCACCCGAATCCAATGCGGACTGCTGTGTCTCGTTCAGCCAGTATAGGACCACGTCTGGGAGAAATTTCGAGTCAATCGGTCCAAAGACCTGGAAGCTATTGAAAAAATCGGCCGAGGTTTTCATGAAAAATGGCCCCCTTTCACTAAAATATTCACCAAAAATACAAATTTCACCCGAATCCAATGCGGACTGCTGTGTCTTGTTCAGCCAGTATAGGACCACGTCTGGGAGAAATTTCGAGTCAATCGGTCCAAAGACCTGGAAGCTATTGAAAAAATCGGCCGACGTTTTCATTAAAAATGGCCCCCTTTCACTAAAATATTCACCAAAAATACAAATTTCACCCGAATCCAATGGGGACTGCTGTGTCTCGTTCAGCCAGTATAGGACCAAGTCTGGGAGAAATTTCGAGTCAATCGGTCCAAAGACCTGGAAGCTATTGAAAAAATCGGCCGAGGTTTTCATGAAAAATGGCCCCCTTTCACTAAAATATTCACCAAAAATACAAATTTCACCCGAATCCAATGGGGACTGCTGTGTCTCGTTCAGCCAGTATAGGACCACGTCTGGGAGAAATTTCGAGTCAATGGGTCCAAAGACCTGGAAGCTATTGAAAAAATCGGCCGAGGTTTTCATGAAAAATGGAAGATTTTCACTAAAATATTCACCAAAAATACAAATTTCACCCGAATCCAATGCGGACTGCTGTGTCTCGTTCAGCCAGTATAGGACCACGTCTGGGAGAAATTTCGAGTCAATCGGTCCAAAGACCTGGAAGCTATTGAAAAAGTCGGCGGAGGTTTTCATTAAAAATGGCCCCCTTTCACTAAAATATTCACCAAAAATACAAATTTCACCCGAATCCAATGGGGACTACTGTGTCTCGTTCAGCCAGTATAGGACCACGTCTGGGAGAAATTTCGAGTCAATGGGTCCAAAGACCTGGAAGCTATTGAAAAAATCGGCCGAGGTTTTCATGAAAAATGGAAGATTTTCACTAAAATATTCACCAAAAATACAAATTTCACCCGAATCCAATGGGGACTGCTGTGTCTCGTTCAGCCAGTATAGGACCACGTCTGGGGGAAATTTCGAGTCAATGGGTCCAAAGACCTGGAAGCTATTGAAAAAATTGGCCGAGGTTTTCATGAAAAATGACCCCCTTTCACTAAAATATTCACCAAAAATACAAATTTCACCGGAATCCAATGGGGACTGCTGTGTCTCGTTCAGCCAGTATAGGACCACGTCTGGGGGAAATTTCGAGTCAATCGGTCCAAAGACCTGGAAGCTATTGAAAAAATCGGCCGAGGTTTTCATGAAAAATGGCAGATTTTCACTAAAATATTCACCAAAAATACAAATTTCACCCGAATCCAATGGGGACTGCTGTGTCTCGTTCAGCCAGTATAGGACCACGTCTGGGAGAAATTTCGAGTCAATGGGTCCAAAGACCTGGAAGCTATTGAAAAAGTCGGCGGAGGTTTTCATTAAAAATGGCCCCCTTTCACTAAAATATTCACCAAAAATACAAATTTCACCCGAATCCAATGGGGACTACTGTGTCTCGTTCAGCCAGTATAGGACCACGTCTGGGAGAAATTTCGAGTCAATGGGTCCAAAGACCTGGAAGCTATTGAAAAAATCGGCCGAGGTTTTCATGAAAAATGGAAGATTTTCACTAAAATATTCACCAAAAATACAAATTTCACCCGAATCCAATGGGGACTGCTGTGTCTCGTTCAGCCAGTATAGGACCACGTCTGGGGGAAATTTCGAGTCAATGGGTCCAA
Source organism: Pagrus pagrus (assembly GCF_965226575.1). NCBI lineage: Eukaryota > Metazoa > Chordata > Actinopteri > Spariformes > Sparidae > Pagrus > Pagrus pagrus. The sequence continues at coordinate 9,276 of NW_028175147.1, read as the reverse complement.
AGACCTGGAAGCTATTGAAAAAATTGGCCGAGGTTTTCATGAAAAATGACCCCCTTTCACTAAAATATTCACCAAAAATACAAATTTCACCGGAATCCAATGGGGACTGCTGTGTCTCGTTCAGCCAGTATAGGACCACGTCTGGGGGAAATTTCGAGTCAATCGGTCCAAAGACCTGGAAGCTATTGAAAAAATCGGCCGAGGTTTTCATGAAAAATGGCAGATTTTCACTAAAATATTCACCAAAAATACAAATTTCACCCGAATCCAATGGGGACTGCTGTGTCTCGTTCAGCCAGTATAGGACCACGTCTGGGAGAAATTTCGAGTCAATGGGTCCAAAGACCTGGAAGCTATTGAAAAAATCGGCCGAGGTTATTCACCAAAAATACAAATTTCACCCGAATCCAATGGGGACTGCTGTGTCTCGTTCAGCCAGTATAGGACCACGTCTGGGAGAAATTTCGAGTCAATGGGTCCAAAGACCTGGAAGCTATTGAAAAAATCGGCCGAGGTTTTCATGAGAAATGGCCCCCTTTCACTAAAATATTCACCAAAAATACAAATTTCACCCGAATCCAATGGGGACTGCTGTGTCTCGTTCAGCCAGTATAGGACAACGTCTGGGAGAAATTTCGAGTCAATCGGTCCAAAGACCTGGAAGCTATTGAAAAAATCGGCCGAGGTTTTCATGAAAAATGGCAGATTTTCACTAAAATATTCACCAAAAATACAAATTTCACCCGAATCCAATGGGGACTGCTGTGTCTCGTTCAGCCAGTATAGGACCACGTCTGGGAGAAATTTCGAGTCAATGGGTCCAAAGACCTGGAAGCTATTGAAAAAATCGGCCGAGGTTTTCATGAGAAATGGCCCCCTTTCACTAAAATATTCACCAAAAATACAAATTTCACCCGAATCCAATGGGGACTGCTGTGTCTCGTTCAGCCAGTATAGGACAACGTCTGGGAGAAATTTCGAGTCAATCGGTCCAAAGACCTGGAAGCTATTGAAAAAATCGGCCGAGGTTTTCATTAAAAATGGCGGATTTTCACTAAAATATTCACCAAAAATACAAATTCCACCCGAGTCCAATAAAACCTGCTGTTTTTTCTTTCGCAAGTATGGACAACATTTGTGATCAATTTCGAGTCAATCAGTCAAAAGACTACCGAACCCCTAGCCCTATAACACTAACCCTATCCCTTACCGTAGCCTTAAGCCAGCGTCATGAAATGTCATTGTCCCTTTTCACTAAAATATTCACCAAAAATACAAATGCCACCCAAATCCTGCTGTGTCTCTTTCAGCCAGTATAGGACCACGTCTGGGAAAAATTTCGAGTCAATCGGTCAAACAACCTGGAAGCTATTGGAGAAATCGGCCAACGTTTTTATGAAAAAAAGTGACTCTTATTTAAAAGATAATGGAAATATAGAAGCCCATTAGCTCATTTGGTACGGGGGTTATCCCATGTACAGAGGTTTTGTACTTGCTGCAGAGGCCCCTGGTTCATGTCCAACCTGAGGCTCTTTGCTGTATGGGTATTCTGAACTTAATCAATTGCTTATTTTGAACGGGGTCAGGTTTAAACTTCTCCTGAACATCCAAAAGACCCTGGAAAAAATTGGCAACATTCATTCTCTTAAGTAGTTGTTGCTGAATGGTTACAGCTATTGAAAAAATTGGCCGATGTATTCATGAATAATTGTAACTTTTCATTCATATATTCTTGAAAAACAAAAGTTCCACATAAATCTAATAAAAAGTGGTGTGTCTCATTCAGCCAGTACAGGAAGACATTTCTGCACTGAATTTGAGTCAATTGGTAACATGAAGTTATTGAATAAGAGCCATTATCTTACCAAAAATATAACCTACAAGTTAAAGACATAACACATTAGTAATCAAAATGTTACATGAAATCAGTTTAGACATTTTTTTTAACCATAATTTTCACTAATATCATCATGTCAGCATGAAGAAACATTGTTTTTGTGCAGATCAATCAAACAATAGAGTAATTTATTGATGGTCCCTCAGTCAGCCTCCAGTGCGGTGTGAACCTCAGGAAGAGGCGCCGCTGGGTGTCGTCATCCAACATAAAACTAACTTCACCTCAGTGTAACGCAGATGTATTGATCCGCTAATCAAGAGGAAAAAAAATCTTCTTTGGTCAAGCCGCCATATTTAAACATTTTCATCGATGTACATACCAACATACATTTCTGGCTTTATTTGTGTTTTTCTAAAACTGTTGTTGAATCTGAATAAAACCTCAGCGGAACGTTTCGTTTTTTGCGGAAACAACTGCGGAAGGGAAAGTCGGCAGGACTGCAGCCCCGGACAGAATTAACGGTAACACCAGTTGGATACATGTGAGGTAAACATTCGTTGGATTTAATGTCGATATTAAACAAACGTATTATTTGATTACGATGACACTTTAGCTCAGCTAACAGTGACTGTATTGAGACATATCGCTCTACGTTAGACTGTGTGGCGCTGCTTTAGCTCTTTTAGAGACTCAGTGCAGATCTTCAGGCTGAGCTGGATGGAGACGTTAAAGTCCACCAACGTCGGTAGTGAAGAAAATGTCCGTTTTGCTTTCACTAACGTGCTTATTCAATTTTTTTCTTAGCGTAGTCGGTCCATGCAGGCAGTATCTCTGTGATCATGGTGACATGATACATACACGTTTATTGGATCCACCCAGGTGCAGCTAATGCATTTTAATAGGTCTTCAATGAATACTGTCTTCATTATGGTTATGATGTCCACTGTTTTGTCTGAGAGAGGTGTTGATTTATCTGTATGATCATCGTATAAGAAGCCTTAGTTTGTACTGGCTACTTACAAGGGTTTTATGAGGATACAAAGTGCAGATCTCTTCCAGCTGACTTATCCAACTTTTAGTGATGATTCTTAAAGCTGTCACCAGTTATGAATCTACAACTCGAATTTGATTGTCCCTTTTTAGTCCAAAAACCTAAAAATTAAGGATTCACGTACAAGGAATTTGGCTTTGTTTTTTTGGTAAATAACTGTCACAATTAACATGCTAAATAAAAGGAAAGAGCGAGTACCGCAAGTCAATAATCATCAATATAGATATAATATGAATATGTAAAATGTATCTGTTTTAACAATGTATAGAGCTGTACACAGAAATAAACAAAACAATGGGCATTTCCAAATGTACTGTCAAAACTGTTATAGAGTAAAGGAGCAAGTAGTCCCATTGAAACCTTACGGTTCATCCAAGTGTACGAATGTATTGGCAGTTAAATGGCTGACCCTGGTGCTTGTTGTCTGTACAGTGATAGTGTCACAGTGGATACAGAGCGATGCGGCGGCTGTACGTCGGCGGGTTGAGCCACTCGATCACCCAGAAAGATATAAAGGATCGATTCGGAAAGTTTGGAGAGGTTGAGGATGTGGAGCTCCGGACCAGGAGGGACGATGAGGGTGAGGAATCCAAGACACACTATAACACTCTGACATCCATGTTGATAAAAATAACAGTGTTAAACTCTGGTTATTTTTATTCTCTAGGTCAAATTATAAAATGGCCTCTTTAAACAAACGGACAGGGTGATTTCACACCAATACTGCTCATAAAAACATCACCAAAACAGGATTATGTGACTTTTTTGTTCAAACTTTATTTATATTTATTTATTACATTTAGGTTTGACCCTCATTTACAGTGACTTTGAGTCACTCTGACCAACCACAATAAAGGTGACTGTGATGGATTCTGCGAGTCTCTGCAGGTTGATTTTCATAGAAATCAGCTGAAGCTAATAATAATCAAAGTTGCCCTTACCATCATATCGTGACCATTTTGAGGCGTCTTTTTATTGTATCAATTGTTGTGGTTGCAGCAGGTATAAATCATACTTTGATGCTTAATATTTGTAAATTCAGGGATCCTCCTCAGTGACCTGTGTATGTTCTGACTCTCGCTCTTCTCCTGCAGGTGTTCCTTACAAAACCTTTGGCTACATTAACATCAACATTTCAGAGGGCGACCTGAAGAAGTGTAAGTGAAGTGAAATGTGTATTTAGACTGAGAGCTGTAAGAACCTTCTGTGTGAACACATCATTTAGTGTCACTCAGCCTTCAGGCGTTACTGTACTTCAAACAGAAGAAAACGCTGTCAGTTTCGGGAGATAACACACTTCACTGATCAGTTTCTGTGAATGTTGGTATCTTAAAACAAAACAGAATCAGGAAAATCACTGCACAATTCAATTCCAACGTGATGACCTGTTTGTGTTGGTGTCTCCTACATTGTGTTTACCATAACTGACAACATAGCTTGTGTTGTATCACCGGTATGAGATGAATGTGTTTCCTCTGCAGGTTTGACGGTGCTGAACAAGTCGAAATGGAAAGGAGGAACTCTGCAGATTGAAACAGCCAAGGAGAGTTTCCTGCACAGGTACAGTCGTGTTCCCCTCACCGTGAAAGTCTTCAGCGTGTAATATCAACACAAATATGACTATGGAACTAGAGGAAGGTGACATATAAGGGTTATAACTAGCGATTATTTTCATTTTCAACTAATCTTGAGATTTTTTTTTTATCAGTTAATCAGTAAATTGCTTTTCGTGTAAACATGCAGAACACCCCAAATTCAAAGTGATTCCAGTGATTCTTGAGGGACAAGAAGCTTCTTATAGTAGTTGAGGAAATATTCCACCTCTGATGATCTATGATGATGGATTCTTCCTGATATGAGTCGGTGCTGAGATTGTGGTGTTTGTGTCTCAGACTGGCTGAGGAGCGGCAGGCAGCAGCAGAGCAGCAGCAGCAGCCTGCAGCTGAGGACAAGAGACAGAAGATGCTGGAATCTCTGAGCAAAGCCGGCGTGGAAAACTTCAACATGAAGGCTGCGGTGCCGGGGACTGAGATACCAGGACACAAGGTCACATCATCTCATCATCTACCGCTTCCTGTTTTAATCTGTGTGTGTGTGTGTGTGTGTGTGTGTGTGTGTGTGTGTGTGTGTGTGTGTGTGTGTGTGTGTGTGTGTGTGTGTGTGTGTGTGTGTGTGTGTGGGGGGGTGTGGGTGCGTGCGGCCATTAACTCAGTTTGGTGTGGATATAAGATCCAGTAGAAACCAAGCAATTGATCATTTTAGGCTGATACCATTTTTTGTTATTTGAAAATGGCCATGGCCAGCACGAACATATGGTCCCTAATACATGCCGGGTCATCTTCTGACACTGAAGTAGATAAAGGCCCAAGCCACTAGTGGAGTATTTACAGTACTCATCTGAATGTGACCCACAGCGTCACGTGTGAGGGCGGAGTTGTTGACTTGTCCTCTCGGTGCTCTGGTTTCAGGACTGGGTGGTCAGTAAATTCGGACGGGTCCTCCCCGTTCTGCAGCTCCGGTGTCAGAAAGGCAGCAGAGCTCGAACCGTGAAGTACGACCCGTCCAAATACAGCCACAACATCCGCAAGCTGGACCGGTCCACCGAGGACCAGCACACACCCGTCACTCAGCTCACCTGGGAGCTACAGGGAGGGGATGATGACATCAGCAAGAAAAGGCGTGGGGAGTTCCCTCCGTTTGAGCCATCGAGACCCAAGAAGAGTCGGACAGACGTGGTCAACTCCCATAATACCGTGGGAAGAGCAAGGTAAAGATTTGATGTTTTCTGCTCCAAAACTCAAAGTTTAAGGACTTGAGTATTGAGACTTACAGTAACTTGATCTCACACTTGTTAGATCTCTCTCAGTGTTATTCTGCTCCCATCACTGTGTTTCCTCCTTGTCCTCTTAGTTTTAAGCAGACCGTCACCTCTGTCAGTCACACTGAGGCTCATCAGGTCACCAACGGACATGAACAACCAACCAACCACAGACCGGCTCAGAGGAGGTGGGCAGTGACTGACGGTGATATCGATTCAGACGAGGAAATCCGCAGAATGGTGCAGGCTCAGAACAACTCCCATGTTGCACTGCAGCAGGAAGTGGACGAGGACAAACTGGAAGTGGTCGGACTCGACTACTTGGTGAAGTCTGGAAGCTCCCGTCAGCAGCGGAGAGGTAACGACACGAAACACCAGTTCCTCTTTTAAGACCATTAATATCGTAAGCATCTCTCTGAAAGTGGAGCTGTATGATACCATTTCTTGGAGGAACCACTGCTGTTACTGTCGTACAAAATTTTCAAAATAATGCATTATTATTTGAACAAGTTTTTCTTGGGGATTTCAGGAAGCCCAGATGACGAAGAAGAGAACGACTACGACTCTGCAGACACAGATGAACTCCTCGCCGCTAGGAAACCTCCTCCTCCTCCTCCACCACAGGAGAGACTGACTCTGCCCGCCACAGAACAGCTCCCAAAAAACAACACAGACAAGAAGAGAAATACAAAGAAGAAAAGTAAAGCTGAGGAAGAAGAGGACGATTCAACAGATGAAGAAGATGATCTCGCCTCCAGGAAACCCTCCTCCACACAGCAGAGAGGGGATTCTGGTAAACCGAGTAAAAAGAAGATGAAAGTCCTTCCTGTCGTAAAACCACCTTCCTCAGAATCAGATAGCGATGATGAGGATGAAAGTGAGGAGGATGAAGATGAGGAGGATGAAGATGTGGATTTGGAATCAGCTGATTGCAGTTCAGATTCTGATTATGAAGCCATGTTTTCCAACGTCACCCGTCTGGAGATCTCCTTCGCTGATCTCCAGAGGCTAGCTGAAGAATCCCAACAGACTACAGCTCCCAGCATCCCCGGCGCCTCCTCTGAACAAGAAGCTAACCCCAAGTCCGGTCCAGCTGAACAACCTGCTCCGAAGAAAGGCATCATGCCAGAGGAGATCCTCGCTGCCCTCATGGAGGACAGCAGCGAGGACGAACAGAAGAAGAAAAAGAAGAGAAGAAAAGCCGTCGTGTCAATGCCGATGCCTGCCTTCCAGGGGACAAGGGCGCTAAGCGAGGGATCAGAACCAGAAGAGTGTCAGAAAAGACAGGAAGAGGAGGAGGAGGAGGAAGAGGGAAAAGAAAGCGAGGTCAAAAAACTGAAGCTGGATTCTAAAGCTCCTCAGCTGGACCGGAGAGCAACGGACAGCAAAACCAGCAGAACTGTGAGCGAACAGAAACGCACAGAAACAGAGAAGACGACTTCAGAGAGCAGCGAGGAGGAAGAAGAAGAAGAAGAAGAGGATGATGAAGAGGAGGTTGTGGTTGTTCCAAAAGTTTTAAAAGTTGTTCCAGCTAAAGCTGCAGTAAATTCTGAGAAAGCTGCGACTGATTCTTCCTCGAGCAGTGATGATGATGAGGAGGAGGAGGAGGAGGAGGAGGTGGTCAAACAGACTGCTCTTACAGTTAAGGTTGCGACAACGGATGAACCTTCATCTTCCAGCTCCTCTGAGGAAGATGAGGACAAGCAAGAGCTAATTCCTGCTAAAGATGGTGTGAAAGCACCACCTCCTCCTGCTCCTCACAGGGAGACATCATCCAGCGAGGAGACCGAGGAGGAAGAAGAAGAAGAAGAGGAGGAGGGAGGAAAAGGAGGAGGAGGTAAAGCAGGCTCCTCCCCGGGTGCAGTTGGGAGCTAAAGAGGAAGAGGAGCTGCAGAGGAAGGCCAACATGAGGAGGCTGGCTGCCGTCCAGCAGAGACAGAAAGAGGCTGAAGAACACAAGAAGCTCATTCAGGGAGCTCTCGCCAAACTGGTGGGTGCAGAGTGTGTTCAGATTAGACCGCTGAGTGTTTGGAAAGTCACAACATTTTAGGAATGAAAGCAAAACTTTTCGACTTGTAAAAATGTTAAATCATAACAAATGAAAAACGATATGAGTACGATATTATAAACTAAAAATTTAATGCAGTTTGGAAAGAAAACAGATTTATTAAGTTTGCATTGAAACGATGCATCATAAACCTCTGATTGGCCAGCTGTTATGTGTTCGGGCCAATCAGAGATTTGGGGTTTAACACAGAATGTTTATCTTCATCAGGACGCTCCGACACCAGGAGCAGGGAAACACATCGTCTTTGGCTCCGATGATGATGACGACGTGGTTGAGGATAAAGATAAGCAGGCAACCTCAGAGGTCACAACAAAAAAGAAGACACTGTTCCAGGACAGCCAATCAGAGGATGATTCCACAGGTGATGAGGCAGCAGCAACAACAGAAAAGGTGAGCGAACGAGGATAATACTATAATTCAGCAAAAAATTAAGCTATTTAAGCATGAATCGACAGAAAAAATCCTGAATGATCATGGCAATCAACAGTTCTTTCTTCTTTCTTCTTCTTTCAGGTGCGCCCGAAGTCGTCCGTTCCTCAGCTGTTCAGCGGCAGTGAGGATGAGGAGGATGGTGATGAAGAAAAGGATGGCAGCAGGTTTGACATCAGGCCTGAGTTTGAAGGTCGAGCAGGACAGAAGGTGAGAAAAGGAGTTCACACAGTGTCGCTCTGTACGCTTATCTGTTGTCTTTATATTATTAGATAACTGTATATACATTCTGCAGAACTGCGTTCAGGATTGTTCAGATACCTTGATGGATGAGCTAAGTACTGATGTCATTTGTTTGTTTGTTGTCCAGCTGATGGCGCTGCAGTCTCGCTTCGGGACGGACGAACGTTTCCGGATGGACTCTCGCTTCCTGGATGAGGACGTGGCTGAAGAGGAGGAGTCAGGTGAGGCTGTAGATGGCGTGGGCTGTGTTCTGACCTGCTGGATGTTTCTAAATTGCTCTCGTTAAACCTGTTAGAATCTCTTCCTGGTGTATAAAGCGACCGTTTGTGATTCAGAGAAAAACAAGAGTGTGACAGAGGATGAAGATGCTCTGGAGGAGGAGAGGAAGAAGAACCTGTCCATCCTGCAGGGCGTCCTCGGCAGCAGCCAACAAACCCCCACCAGCAAGACGCCCAGCAAGGCCAAGACCTTCAGGTCAGCCATACAAACATGGATGCAGAGTCTGGAACATTTTATATTAAATAGGAAATACATTTTAAAAATGTTATTTGTGTGTTTGCAGAGACGTCTCGGCGCTGCATTATGACCCCAGCAAAGAGGAACACGCTGCATTTGAGACCAAAAGTGAGGAAACCAAGGAAAGGTATGAACCCCGAAACTATGAATGCTGAACTTATTAACCAGATAGGACATTTGACAGACTTGGGACGATCCACATCACATTAGTTAATGAATCCCATGAAAACAACGAAACATGTGTGAGTCCCTCTCTCAATACTGACTTCTGACTGACAGAAAAGTCAAGTTAATCAATTTTTAATTAAATCTGT
>NW_028175148.1:0-67000 GCF_965226575.1 Pagrus pagrus | reverse complement strand
CAGTCCCCGTTGGATTCGGGTGGAATTTGTATTTTTGGTGAATATTTTAGTGAAAGGGGCCATTTTAAATGAGGCTGGCTTAAGGCTGCTGTTAGGGCTAGGGTTAGGGTTAAGGGGCTGGGGTTTCGGACCACGGTCGTCTTTTGACCGATTGACTCCAAATTGATCACGCATGTCCTCCTCACCGGTGGAATGAGGCTGGCCAGTTTTGGTTGGATTCTGGTGGAATTTGTATTTTACATGAATATTTTAAAGGAAAAGCGGCCATTTTTCATCAAAACCTCGGCCGATTTTTTCAATAGCTTCCAGGTCTTTGGACCGATTGACTCGAAATTTCCCCCAAACGTGCTCCTGTACCGGCTGAACGAGACACAGCAGTCCCCGTTGGATTCGGGTGAAATTTGTATTTTTGGTGAATATTTTAGTCAGAGGGACAATCTTTCATGAGGTCTGGCTTAAGGCTGAGGCTAGGGTTAGGGTTAGGGTTAGGGTTAGTGATTGGCTGGACCGATTGACTCGAAATCGATCAGGCATGTCCTCCTCACTGGTGTAAGCAGGGTCGCCAGTTTTGGTTGGATTCCGGTGGAATTTGTATTTTACATGAATATTTTAAAGAAAAGACCATTTTTCACGAAAATATACCCCGCCGATTTATTTCAATAGCTTCCAGGTCTTTGGACCGATTGACTCGAAATTTCCCCCAAACGTGCTCCTGTACCGGCTGAACGAGACACAGCAGTCCCCGTTGGATTCGGGTGAAATTTGTATTTTTGGTGAATATTTTAGTGAAAGGGGCCATTTTAAATGAGGCTGGCTTAAGGCTGCTGCTAGGGCTAGGGTTAGGGTTAAGGGGCTGGGGTTTCGGACCACGGTCGTCTTTTGACCGATTGACTCGAAATTGATCACGCATGTCCTCCTCACCGGTGGAATGAGGCTCGCCAGTTTTGGTTGGATTCTGGTGGAATTTGTATTTTACATGAATATTTTAAAGGAAAAGCGGCCATTTTTCATCAAAACCTCGGCCGATTTTTTCAATAGCTTCCAGGTCTTTGGACCGATTGACTCGAAATTTCCCCCAAACGTGCTCCTGTACCGGCTGAACGAGACACAGCAGTCCCCGTTGGATTCGGGTGAAATTTGTATTTTTGGTGAATATTTTAGTCAGAGGGACAATCTTTCATGAGGCCTGGCTTAAGGCTGAGGCTAGGGTTAGGGTTAGTGATTGGCTGGACCGATTGACTCGAAATGGATCAGGCATGTCCTCCTCACTGGTGTAAGCAGGGTCGCCAGTTTTGGTTGGATTCCGGTGGAACTTGTATTTTACATGAATATTTTAAAGAAAAGACCATTTTTCACGAAAATATACCCCGCCGATTTATTTCAATAGCCTCCAGGTCTTTGGACCGATTGACTCGAAACTTCTCCCACACGTGCTCCTATACTGGCTGAACGAGACACAGCAGTCCCCGTTGGATTCGGGTGGAATTTGTACTTTTGGTGAATATTTTAGTGAAAGGGGCCATTTTGAATGAGGCTGGCTTAAGGCTGCTGTTAGGGCTAGGGTTAGGGTTAAGGGGCTGGGGTTTCGGACCACGGTCGTCTTTTGACCGATTGACTCCAAATTGATCACGCATGTCCTCCTCACCGGTGGAATGAGGCTCGCCAGTTTTGGTTGAATTCTGGTGGAATTTGTATTTTACATGAATATTTTAAAGGAAAAGCGGCCATTTTTCATCAAAACCTCGGCCGATTTTTTCAATAGCTTCCAGGTCTTTGGACCGATTGACTCGAAATTTCCCCCAAACGTGCTCCTGTATTGGCTGAACGAGACACAGCAGTCCCCGTTGGATTCGGGTGAAATTTGTATTTTTGGTGAATATTTTAGTCAGAGGGACAATCTTTCATGAGGCCTAGCTTAAGGCTGAGGCTAGGGTTAGGGTCAGGGTTAGTGATAGGCTGGACCGATTGACTCGAAATCGATCAGGCATGTCCTCCAGTTTTGGTTGGATTCTGGTGGAATTTGTATTTTACATGAATATTTTAAAGGAAAAGACCATTTTTCACGAAAATATACCCCGCCGATTTATTTCAATAGCTTCCAGGTCTTTGGACCGATTGACTCGAAACTTCTCCCACACGTGCTCCTATACTGGCTGAACGAGACACAGCAGTCCCCGTTGGATTCGGGTGGAATTTGTATTTTTGGTGAATATTTTAGTGAAAGGGGCCATTTTAAATGAGGCTGGCTTAAGGCTGCTGTTAGGGCTAGGGTTAGGGTTAAGGGGTTGGGGTTGCGGACCACGGTCGTCTTTTGACCGATTGACTCCAAATTGATCACGCATGTCCTCCTCACCGGTGGAATGAGGCTCGCCAGTTTTGGTTGGATTCTGGTGGAATTTGTATTTTACATGAATATTTTAAAGGAAAAGCGGCCATTTTTCATCAAAACCTCGGCCGATTTTTTCAATAGCTTCCAGGTCTTTGGACCGATTGACTCGAAATTTCCCCCAAACGTGCTCCTGTACCGGCTGAACGAGACACAGCAGTCCCCGTTGGATTCGGGTGAAATTTGTATTTTTGGTGAATATTTTAGTCAGAGGGACAATCTTTCATGAGGCCTGGCTTAAGGCTGAGGCTAGGGTTAGGGTTAGGGTTAGTGATTGGCTGGACCGATTGACTCGAAATCGATCAGGCATGTCCTCCTTACTGGTGTAAGCAGGGTCGCCAGTTTTGGTTGGATTCCGGTGGAAATTGTATTTTACATGAATATTTTAAAGAAAAGACCATTTTTCACGAAAATATACCCCGCCGATTTATTTAAATAGCCTCCAGGTCTTTGGACCGATTGACTCGAAACTTCTCCCACACGTGCTCCTATACTGGCTGAACGAGACACAGCAGTCCCCGTTGGATTCGGGTGGAATTTGTATTTTTGGTGAATATTTTAGTGAAAGGGGCCATTTTGAATGAGGCTGGCTTCAGGCTGCTGTTAGGGCTAGGGTTAGGGTTAAGGGGCTGGGGTTTCGGACCACGGTCGTCTTTTGACCGATTGACTCCAAATTGATCACGCATGTCCTCCTCACCGGTGGAATGAGGCTCGCCAGTTTTGGTTGAATTCTGGTGGAATTTGTATTTTACATGAATATTTTAAAGGAAAAGCGGCCATTTTTCATCAAAACCTCGGCCGATTTTTTCAATAGCTTCCAGGTCTTTGGACCGATTGACTCGAAATTTCCCCCAAACGTGCTCCTGTATTGGCTGAACGAGACACAGCAGTCCCCGTTGGATTCGGGTGAAATTTGTATTTTTGGTGAATATTTTAGTGAAAGGGGCCATTTTAAATGAGGCTGGCTTAAGGCTGCTGTTAGGGCTCGGGTTAGGGTTAAGGGGCTGGGGTTGCAGACCACGGTCGTCTTTTGACCGATTGACTCCAAATTGATCACGCATGTCCTCCTCACCGGTGGAATGAGGCTCGCCAGTTTTGGTTGGATTCTGGTGGAATTTGTATTTTACATGAATATTTTAAAGGAAAAGCGGCCATTTTTCATCAAAACCTCGGCCGATTTTTTCAATAGCTTCCAGGTCTTTGGACCGATTGACTCGAAATTTCCCCCAAACGTGCTCCTGTACCGGCTGAACGAGACACAGCAGTCCCCGTTGGATTCGGGTGAAATTTGTATTTTTGGTGAATATTTTAGTCAGAGGGACAATCTTTCATGAGGCCTGGCTTAAGGCTGAGGCTAGGGTTAGGGCTAGGGTTAGGGTTAGTGATTGGCTGGACCGATTGACTCGAAATGGATCAGGCATGTCCTCCTCACTGGTGTAAGCAGGGTCGCCAGTTTTGGTTGGATTCCGGTGGAATTTGTATTTTACATGAATATTTTAAAGAAAAGACCATTTTTCATGAAAATATACCCCGCCGATTTATTTCAATAGCTTCCAGGTCTTTGGACCGATTGACTCGAAACTTCTCCCACACGTGCTCCTATACTGGCTGAACGAGACACAGCAGTCCCCGTTGGATTCGGGTGGAATTTGTATTTTTGGTGAATATTTTAGTGAAAGGGGCCATTTTAAATGAGGCTGGCTTAAGGCTGCTGTTAGGGCTAGGGTTAGGGTTAAGGGGCTGGGGTTGCGGACCACGGTCGTCTTTTGACCGATTGACTCCAAATTGATCACGCATGTCCTCCTCACCGGTGGAATGAGGCTCGCCAGTTTTGGTTGGATTCTGGTGGAATTTGTATTTTACATGAATATTTTAAAGGAAAAGCGGCCATTTTTCATCAAAACCTCGGCCGATTTTTTCAATAGCTTCCAGGTCTTTGGACCGATTGACTCGAAATTTCCCCCAAACGTGCTCCTGTACCGGCTGAACGAGACACAGCAGTCCCCGTTGGATTCGGGTGAAATTTGTATTTTTGGTGAATATTTTAGTCAGAGGGACAATCTTTCATGAGGCCTGGCTCAAGGCTGAGGCTAGGGTTAGGGTTAGGGTTAGTGATTGGCTGGACCGATTGACTCGAAATCGATCAGGCATGTCCTCCTCACTGGTGTAAGCAGGGTCGCCAGTTTTGGTTGGATTCCGGTGGAATTTGTATTTTACATGAATATTTTAAAGAAAAGACCATTTTTCACGAAAATATACCCCGCCGATTTATTTCAATAGCTTCCAGGTCTTTGGACCGATTGACTCGAAACTTCTCCCACACGTGCTCCTATACTGGCTGAACGAGACACAGCAGTCCCCGTTGGATTCGGGTGGAATTTGTATTTTTGGTGAATATTTTAGTGAAAGGGGCCATTTTAAATGAGGCTGGCTTAAGGCTGCTGTTAGGGCTAGGGTTAGGGTTAAGGGGCTAGGGTTTCGGACCACGGTCGTCTTTTGACCGATTGACTCCAAATTGATCACGCATGTCCTCCTCACCGGTGGAATGAGGCTCGCCAGTTTTGGTTGGATTCTGGTGGAATTTGTATTTTACATGAATATTTTAAAGGAAAAGCGACCATTTTTCATCAAAACCTCGGCCGAATTTTTCAATAGATTCCAGGTCTTTGGACCGATTGACTCGAAATTTCCCCCAAACGTGCTCCTGTACCAGCTGAACGAGACACAGCAGTCCCCGTTGGATTCGGGTGAAATTTGTATTTTTGGTGAATATTTTAGTCAGAGGGACAATCTTTCATGAGGCCTGGCTTAAGGCTGAGGCTAGGGTTAGGGCTAGGGTTAGGGTTAGTGATTGGCTGGACCGATTGACTCGAAATGGATCAGGCATGTCCTCCTCACTGGTGTAAGCAGGGTCGCCAGTTTTGGTTGGATTCCGGTGGAATTTGTATTTTACATGAATATTTTAAAGAAAAGACCATTTTTCATGAAAATATACCCCGCCGATTTATTTCAATAGCTTCCAGGTCTTTGGACCGATTGACTCGAAACTTCTCCCACACGTGCTCCTATACTGGCTGAACGAGACACAGCAGTCCCCGTTGGATTCGGGTGGAATTTGTATTTTTGGTGAATATTTTAGTGAAAGGGGCCATTTTAAATGAGGCTGGCTTAAGGCTGCTGTTAGGGCTAGGGTTAGGGTTAAGGGGCTGGGGTTGCGGACCACGGTCGTCTTTTGACCGATTGACTCCAAATTGATCACGCATGTCCTCCTCACCGGTGGAATGAGGCTCGCCAGTTTTGGTTGGATTCTGGTGGAATTTGTATTTTACATGAATATTTTAAAGGAAAAGCGGCCATTTTTCATCAAAACCTCGGCCGATTTTTTCAATAGCTTCCAGGTCTTTGGACCGATTGACTCGAAATTTCCCCCAAACGTGCTCCTGTACCGGCTGAACGAGACACAGCAGTCCCCGTTGGATTCGGGTGAAATTTGTATTTTTGGTGAATATTTTAGTCAGAGGGACAATCTTTCATGAGGCCTGGCTCAAGGCTGAGGCTAGGGTTAGGGTTAGGGTTAGTGATTGGCTGGACCGATTGACTCGAAATCGATCAGGCATGTCCTCCTCACTGGTGTAAGCAGGGTCGCCAGTTTTGGTTGGATTCCGGTGGAATTTGTATTTTACATGAATATTTTAAAGAAAAGACCATTTTTCACGAAAATATACCCCGCCGATTTATTTCAATAGCTTCCAGGTCTTTGGACCGATTGACTCGAAACTTCTCCCACACGTGCTCCTATACTGGCTGAACGAGACACAGCAGTCCCCGTTGGATTCGGGTGGAATTTGTATTTTTGGTGAATATTTTAGTGAAAGGGGCCATTTTAAATGAGGCTGGCTTAAGGCTGCTGTTAGGGCTAGGGTTAGGGTTAAGGGGCTAGGGTTTCGGACCACGGTCGTCTTTTGACCGATTGACTCCAAATTGATCACGCATGTCCTCCTCACCGGTGGAATGAGGCTCGCCAGTTTTGGTTGGATTCTGGTGGAATTTGTATTTTACATGAATATTTTAAAGGAAAAGCGGCCATTTTTCATCAAAACCTCGGCCGATTTTTTCAATAGATTCCAGGTCTTTGGACCGATTGACTCGAAATTTCCCCCAAACGTGCTCCTGTACCGGCTGAACGAGACACAGCAGTCCCCGTTGGATTCGGGTGAAATTTGTATTTTTGGTGAATATTTTAGTCAGAGGGACAATCTTTCATGAGGCCTGGCTTAAGGCTGAGGCTAGGGTTAGGGTTAGGGTTAGGGTTAGTGATTGGCTGGACCGATTGACTCGAAATCGATCAGGCATGTCCTCCTCACTGGTGTAAGCAGGGTCGCCAGTTTTGGTTGGATTCCGGTGGAATTTGTATTTTACATGAATATTTTAAAGAAAAGACCATTTTTCACGAAAATATACCCCGCCGATTTATTTCAATAGCTTCCAGGTCTTTGGACCGATTGACTCGAAACTTCTCCCACACGTGCTCCTATACTGGCTGAACGAGACACAGCAGTCCCCGTTGGATTCGGGTGGAATTTGTATTTTTGGTGAATATTTTAGTGAAAGGGGCCATTTTAAATGAGGCTGGCTTAAGGCTGCTGTTAGGGCTAGGGTTAGGGTTAAGGGGCTAGGGTTTCGGACCACGGTCGTCTTTTGACCGATTGACTCCAAATTGATCACGCATGTCCTCCTCACCAGTGGAATGAGGCTCGCCAGTTTTGGTTGGATTCTGGTGGAATTTGTATTTTACATGAATATTTTAAAGGAAAAGCGACCATTTTTCATCAAAACCTCGGCCGAATTTTTCAATAGATTCCAGGTCTTTGGACCGATTGACTCGAAATTTCCCCCAAACGTGCTCCTGTACCAGCTGAACGAGACACAGCAGTCCCCGTTGGATTCGGGTGAAATTTGTATTTTTGGTGAATATTTTAGTCAGAGGGACAATCTTTCATGAGGCCTGGCTTAAGGCTGAGGCTAGGGTTAGGGCTAGGGTTAGGGTTAGTGATTGGCTGGACCGATTGACTCGAAATGGATCAGGCATGTCCTCCTCACTGGTGTAAGCAGGGTCGCCAGTTTTGGTTGGATTCCGGTGGAATTTGTATTTTACATGAATATTTTAAAGAAAAGACCATTTTTCATGAAAATATACCCCGCCGATTTATTTCAATAGCTTCCAGGTCTTTGGACCGATTGACTCGAAACTTCTCCCACACGTGCTCCTATACTGGCTGAACGAGACACAGCAGTCCCCGTTGGATTCGGGTGGAATTTGTATTTTTGGTGAATATTTTAGTGAAAGGGGCCATTTTAAATGAGGCTGGCTTAAGGCTGCTGTTAGGGCTAGGGTTAGGGTTAAGGGGCTGGGGTTGCGGACCACGGTCGTCTTTTGACCGATTGACTCCAAATTGATCACGCATGTCCTCCTCACCGGTGGAATGAGGCTCGCCAGTTTTGGTTGGATTCTGGTGGAATTTGTATTTTACATGAATATTTTAAAGGAAAAGCGGCCATTTTTCATCAAAACCTCGGCCGATTTTTTCAATAGCTTCCAGGTCTTTGGACCGATTGACTCGAAATTTCCCCCAAACGTGCTCCTGTACCGGCTGAACGAGACACAGCAGTCCCCGTTGGATTCGGGTGAAATTTGTATTTTTGGTGAATATTTTAGTCAGAGGGACAATCTTTCATGAGGCCTGGCTCAAGGCTGAGGCTAGGGTTAGGGTTAGGGTTAGTGATTGGCTGGACCGATTGACTCGAAATCGATCAGGCATGTCCTCCTCACTGGTGTAAGCAGGGTCGCCAGTTTTGGTTGGATTCCGGTGGAATTTGTATTTTACATGAATATTTTAAAGAAAAGACCATTTTTCACGAAAATATACCCCGCCGATTTATTTCAATAGCTTCCAGGTCTTTGGACCGATTGACTCGAAACTTCTCCCACACGTGCTCCTATACTGGCTGAACGAGACACAGCAGTCCCCGTTGGATTCGGGTGGAATTTGTATTTTTGGTGAATATTTTAGTGAAAGGGGCCATTTTAAATGAGGCTGGCTTAAGGCTGCTGTTAGGGCTAGGGTTAGGGTTAAGGGGCTAGGGTTTCGGACCACGGTCGTCTTTTGACCGATTGACTCCAAATTGATCACGCATGTCCTCCTCACCGGTGGAATGAGGCTCGCCAGTTTTGGTTGGATTCTGGTGGAATTTGTATTTTACATGAATATTTTAAAGGAAAAGCGACCATTTTTCATCAAAACCTCGGCCGAATTTTTCAATAGATTCCAGGTCTTTGGACCGATTGACTCGAAATTTCCCCCAAACGTGCTCCTGTACCAGCTGAACGAGACACAGCAGTCCCCGTTGGATTCGGGTGAAATTTGTATTTTTGGTGAATATTTTAGTCAGAGGGACAATCTTTCATGAGGCCTGGCTTAAGGCTGAGGCTAGGGTTAGGGCTAGGGTTAGGGTTAGTGATTGGCTGGACCGATTGACTCGAAATGGATCAGGCATGTCCTCCTCACTGGTGTAAGCAGGGTCGCCAGTTTTGGTTGGATTCCGGTGGAATTTGTATTTTACATGAATATTTTAAAGAAAAGACCATTTTTCATGAAAATATACCCCGCCGATTTATTTCAATAGCTTCCAGGTCTTTGGACCGATTGACTCGAAACTTCTCCCACACGTGCTCCTATACTGGCTGAACGAGACACAGCAGTCCCCGTTGGATTCGGGTGGAATTTGTATTTTTGGTGAATATTTTAGTGAAAGGGGCCATTTTAAATGAGGCTGGCTTAAGGCTGCTGTTAGGGCTAGGGTTAGGGTTAAGGGGCTGGGGTTGCGGACCACGGTCGTCTTTTGACCGATTGACTCCAAATTGATCACGCATGTCCTCCTCACCGGTGGAATGAGGCTCGCCAGTTTTGGTTGGATTCTGGTGGAATTTGTATTTTACATGAATATTTTAAAGGAAAAGCGGCCATTTTTCATCAAAACCTCGGCCGATTTTTTCAATAGCTTCCAGGTCTTTGGACCGATTGACTCGAAATTTCCCCCAAACGTGCTCCTGTACCGGCTGAACGAGACACAGCAGTCCCCGTTGGATTCGGGTGAAATTTGTATTTTTGGTGAATATTTTAGTCAGAGGGACAATCTTTCATGAGGCCTGGCTCAAGGCTGAGGCTAGGGTTAGGGTTAGGGTTAGTGATTGGCTGGACCGATTGACTCGAAATCGATCAGGCATGTCCTCCTCACTGGTGTAAGCAGGGTCGCCAGTTTTGGTTGGATTCCGGTGGAATTTGTATTTTACATGAATATTTTAAAGAAAAGACCATTTTTCACGAAAATATACCCCGCCGATTTATTTCAATAGCTTCCAGGTCTTTGGACCGATTGACTCGAAACTTCTCCCACACGTGCTCCTATACTGGCTGAACGAGACACAGCAGTCCCCGTTGGATTCGGGTGGAATTTGTATTTTTGGTGAATATTTTAGTGAAAGGGGCCATTTTAAATGAGGCTGGCTTAAGGCTGCTGTTAGGGCTAGGGTTAGGGTTAAGGGGCTAGGGTTTCGGACCACGGTCGTCTTTTGACCGATTGACTCCAAATTGATCACGCATGTCCTCCTCACCAGTGGAATGAGGCTCGCCAGTTTTGGTTGGATTCTGGTGGAATTTGTATTTTACATGAATATTTTAAAGGAAAAGCGACCATTTTTCATCAAAACCTCGGCCGAATTTTTCAATAGATTCCAGGTCTTTGGACCGATTGACTCGAAATTTCCCCCAAACGTGCTCCTGTACCAGCTGAACGAGACACAGCAGTCCCCGTTGGATTCGGGTGAAATTTGTATTTTTGGTGAATATTTTAGTCAGAGGGACAATCTTTCATGAGGCCTGGCTTAAGGCTGAGGCTAGGGTTAGGGCTAGGGTTAGGGTTAGTGATTGGCTGGACCGATTGACTCGAAATGGATCAGGCATGTCCTCCTCACTGGTGTAAGCAGGGTCGCCAGTTTTGGTTGGATTCCGGTGGAATTTGTATTTTACATGAATATTTTAAAGAAAAGACCATTTTTCATGAAAATATACCCCGCCGATTTATTTCAATAGCTTCCAGGTCTTTGGACCGATTGACTCGAAACTTCTCCCACACGTGCTCCTATACTGGCTGAACGAGACACAGCAGTCCCCGTTGGATTCGGGTGGAATTTGTATTTTTGGTGAATATTTTAGTGAAAGGGGCCATTTTAAATGAGGCTGGCTTAAGGCTGCTGTTAGGGCTAGGGTTAGGGTTAAGGGGCTGGGGTTGCGGACCACGGTCGTCTTTTGACCGATTGACTCCAAATTGATCACGCATGTCCTCCTCACCGGTGGAATGAGGCTCGCCAGTTTTGGTTGGATTCTGGTGGAATTTGTATTTTACATGAATATTTTAAAGGAAAAGCGGCCATTTTTCATCAAAACCTCGGCCGATTTTTTCAATAGCTTCCAGGTCTTTGGACCGATTGACTCGAAATTTCCCCCAAACGTGCTCCTGTACCGGCTGAACGAGACACAGCAGTCCCCGTTGGATTCGGGTGAAATTTGTATTTTTGGTGAATATTTTAGTCAGAGGGACAATCTTTCATGAGGCCTGGCTCAAGGCTGAGGCTAGGGTTAGGGTTAGGGTTAGTGATTGGCTGGACCGATTGACTCGAAATCGATCAGGCATGTCCTCCTCACTGGTGTAAGCAGGGTCGCCAGTTTTGGTTGGATTCCGGTGGAATTTGTATTTTACATGAATATTTTAAAGAAAAGACCATTTTTCACGAAAATATACCCCGCCGATTTATTTCAATAGCTTCCAGGTCTTTGGACCGATTGACTCGAAACTTCTCCCACACGTGCTCCTATACTGGCTGAACGAGACACAGCAGTCCCCGTTGGATTCGGGTGGAATTTGTATTTTTGGTGAATATTTTAGTGAAAGGGGCCATTTTAAATGAGGCTGGCTGAAGGCTGCTGTTAGGGCTAGGGTTAGGGTTAAGGGGCTAGGGTTTCGGACCACGGTCGTCTTTTGACCGATTGACTCCAAATTGATCACGCATGTCCTCCTCACCAGTGGAATGAGGCTCGCCAGTTTTGGTTGGATTCTGGTGGAATTTGTATTTTACATGAATATTTTAAAGGAAAAGCGACCATTTTTCATCAAAACCTCGGCCGAATTTTTCAATAGATTCCAGGTCTTTGGACCGATTGACTCGAAATTTCCCCCAAACGTGCTCCTGTACCAGCTGAACGAGACACAGCAGTCCCCGTTGGATTCGGGTGAAATTTGTATTTTTGGTGAATATTTTAGTCAGAGGGACAATCTTTCATGAGGCCTGGCTTAAGGCTGAGGCTAGGGTTAGGGCTAGGGTTAGGGTTAGTGATTGGCTGGACCGATTGACTCGAAATGGATCAGGCATGTCCTCCTCACTGGTGTAAGCAGGGTCGCCAGTTTTGGTTGGATTCCGGTGGAATTTGTATTTTACATGAATATTTTAAAGAAAAGACCATTTTTCATGAAAAT
This sequence comes from Pagrus pagrus, assembly GCF_965226575.1. Lineage (NCBI taxonomy): Eukaryota > Metazoa > Chordata > Actinopteri > Spariformes > Sparidae > Pagrus > Pagrus pagrus. The sequence continues at coordinate 55,023 of NW_028175148.1, read as the reverse complement.
ATACCCCGCCGATTTATTTCAATAGCTTCCAGGTCTTTGGACCGATTGACTCGAAACTTCTCCCACACGTGCTCCTATACTGGCTGAACGAGACACAGCAGTCCCCGTTGGATTCGGGTGGAATTTGTATTTTTGGTGAATATTTTAGTGAAAGGGGCCATTTTAAATGAGGCTGGCTTAAGGCTGCTGTTAGGGCTAGGGTTAGGGTTAAGGGGCTGGGGTTGCGGACCACGGTCGTCTTTTGACCGATTGACTCCAAATTGATCACGCATGTCCTCCTCACCGGTGGAATGAGGCTCGCCAGTTTTGGTTGGATTCTGGTGGAATTTGTATTTTACATGAATATTTTAAAGGAAAAGCGGCCATTTTTCATCAAAACCTCGGCCGATTTTTTCAATAGCTTCCAGGTCTTTGGACCGATTGACTCGAAATTTCCCCCAAACGTGCTCCTGTACCGGCTGAACGAGACACAGCAGTCCCCGTTGGATTCGGGTGAAATTTGTATTTTTGGTGAATATTTTAGTCAGAGGGACAATCTTTCATGAGGCCTGGCTCAAGGCTGAGGCTAGGGTTAGGGTTAGGGTTAGTGATTGGCTGGACCGATTGACTCGAAATCGATCAGGCATGTCCTCCTCACTGGTGTAAGCAGGGTCGCCAGTTTTGGTTGGATTCCGGTGGAATTTGTATTTTACATGAATATTTTAAAGAAAAGACCATTTTTCACGAAAATATACCCCGCCGATTTATTTCAATAGCTTCCAGGTCTTTGGACCGATTGACTCGAAACTTCTCCCACACGTGCTCCTATACTGGCTGAACGAGACACAGCAGTCCCCGTTGGATTCGGGTGGAATTTGTATTTTTGGTGAATATTTTAGTGAAAGGGGCCATTTTAAATGAGGCTGGCTTAAGGCTGCTGTTAGGGCTAGGGTTAGGGTTAAGGGGCTAGGGTTTCGGACCACGGTCGTCTTTTGACCGATTGACTCCAAATTGATCACGCATGTCCTCCTCACCGGTGGAATGAGGCTCGCCAGTTTTGGTTGGATTCTGGTGGAATTTGTATTTTACATGAATATTTTAAAGGAAAAGCGGCCATTTTTCATCAAAACCTCGGCCGATTTTTTCAATAGATTCCAGGTCTTTGGACCGATTGACTCGAAATTTCCCCCAAACGTGCTCCTGTACCAGCTGAACGAGACACAGCAGTCCCCGTTGGATTCGGGTGAAATTTGTATTTTTGGTGAATATTTTAGTCAGAGGGACAATCTTTCATGAGGCCTGGCTTAAGGCTGAGGCTAGGGTTAGGGTTAGGGTTAGGGTTAGTGATTGGCTGGACCGATTGACTCGAAATGGATCAGGCATGTCCTCCTCACTGGTGTAAGCAGGGTCGCCAGTTTTGGTTGGATTCCGGTGGAATTTGTATTTTACATGAATATTTTAAAGAAAAGACCATTTTTCATGAAAATATACCCCGCCGATTTATTTCAATAGCTTCCAGGTCTTTGGACCGATTGACTCGAAACTTCTCCCACACGTGCTCCTATACTGGCTGAACGAGACACAGCAGTCCCCGTTGGATTCGGGTGGAATTTGTATTTTTGGTGAATATTTTAGTGAAAGGGGCCATTTTAAATGAGGCTGGCTTAAGGCTGCTGTTAGGGCTAGGGTTAGGGTTAAGGGGCTGGGGTTGCGGACCACGGTCGTCTTTTGACCGATTGACTCCAAATTGATCACGCATGTCCTCCTCACCGGTGGAATGAGGCTCGCCAGTTTTGGTTGGATTCTGGTGGAATTTGTATTTTACATGAATATTTTAAAGGAAAAGCGGCCATTTTTCATCAAAACCTCGGCCGATTTTTTCAATAGCTTCCAGGTCTTTGGACCGATTGACTCGAAATTTCCCCCAAACGTGCTCCTGTACCGGCTGAACGAGACACAGCAGTCCCCGTTGGATTCGGGTGAAATTTGTATTTTTGGTGAATATTTTAGTCAGAGGGACAATCTTTCATGAGGCCTGGCTCAAGGCTGAGGCTAGGGTTAGGGTTAGGGTTAGTGATTGGCTGGACCGATTGACTCGAAATCGATCAGGCATGTCCTCCTCACTGGTGTAAGCAGGGTCGCCAGTTTTGGTTGGATTCCGGTGGAATTTGTATTTTACATGAATATTTTAAAGAAAAGACCATTTTTCACGAAAATATACCCCGCCGATTTATTTCAATAGCTTCCAGGTCTTTGGACCGATTGACTCGAAACTTCTCCCACACGTGCTCCTATACTGGCTGAACGAGACACAGCAGTCCCCGTTGGATTCGGGTGGAATTTGTATTTTTGGTGAATATTTTAGTGAAAGGGGCCATTTTAAATGAGGCTGGCTTAAGGCTGCTGTTAGGACTAGGGTTAGGGTTAAGGGGCTGGGGTTGCGGACCACGGTCGTCTTTTGACCGATTGACTCCAAATTGATCACGCATGTCCTCCTCACCGGTGGAATGAGGCTCGCCAGTTTTGGTTGGATTCTGGTGGAATTTGTATTTTACATGAATATTTTAAAGGAAAAGCGGCCATTTTTCATCAAAACCTCGGCCGATTTTTTCAATAGCTTCCAGGTCTTTGGACCGATTGACTCGAAATTTCCCCCAAACGTGCTCCTGTACCGGCTGAACGAGACACAGCAGTCCCCGTTGGATTCGGGTGAAATTTGTATTTTTGGTGAATATTTTAGTCAGAGGGACAATCTTTCATGAGGCCTGGCTTAAGGCTGAGGCTAGGGTTAGGGTTAGGGTTAGGGTTAGTGATTGGCTGGACCGATTGACTCGAAATCGATCAGGCATGTCCTCCTCACTGGTGTAAGCAGGGTCGCCAGTTTTGGTTGGATTCCGGTGGAATTTGTATTTTACATGAATATTTTAAAGAAAAGACCATTTTTCACGAAAATATACCCCGCCGATTTATTTCAATAGCTTCCAGGTCTTTGGACGGATTGACTCGAAACTTCTCCCACACGTGCTCCTATACTGGCTGAACGAGACACAGCAGTCCCCGTTGGATTCGGGTGGAATTTGTATTTTTGGTGAATATTTTAGTGAAAGGGGCCATTTTAAATGAGGCTGGCTTAAGGCTGCTGTTAGGGCTAGGGTTAGGGTTAAGGGGCTAGGGTTTCGGACCACGGTCGTCTTTTGACCGATTGACTCCAAATTGATCACGCATGTCCTCCTCACCGGTGGAATGAGGCTCGCCAGTTTTGGTTGGATTCTGGTGGAATTTGTATTTTACATGAATATTTTAAAGGAAAAGCGGCCATTTTTCATCAAAACCTCGGCCGATTTTTTCAATAGATTCCAGGTCTTTGGACCGATTGACTCGAAATTTCCCCCAAACGTGCTCCTGTACCGGCTGAACGAGACACAGCAGTCCCCGTTGGATTCGGGTGAAATTTGTATTTTTGGTGAATATTTTAGTCAGAGGGACAATCTTTCATGAGGCCTGGCTCAAGGCTGAGGCTAGGGTTAGGGTTAGGGTTAGTGATTGGCTGGACCGATTGACTCGAAATCGATCAGGCATGTCCTCCTCACTGGTGTAAGCAGGGTCGCCAGTTTTGGTTGGATTCCGGTGGAATTTGTATTTTACATGAATATTTTAAAGAAAAGACCATTTTTCACGAAAATATACCCCGCCGATTTATTTCAATAGCTTCCAGGTCTTTGGACCGATTGACTCGAAACTTCTCCCACACGTGCTCCTATACTGGCTGAACGAGACACAGCAGTCCCCGTTGGATTCGGGTGGAATTTGTATTTTTGGTGAATATTTTAGTGAAAGGGGCCATTTTAAATGAGGCTGGCTTAAGGCTGCTGTTAGGGCTAGGGTTAGGGTCAAGGGGCTAGGGTTTCGGACCACGGTCGTCTTTTGACCGATTGACTCCAAATTGATCACGCATGTCCTCCTCACCGGTGGAATGAGGCTCGCCAGTTTTGGTTGGATTCTGGTGGAATTTGTATTTTACATGAATATTTTAAAGGAAAAGCGACCATTTTTCATCAAAACCTCGGCCGAATTTTTCAATAGATTCCAGGTCTTTGGACCGATTGACTCGAAATTTCCCCCAAACGTGCTCCTGTACCAGCTGAACGAGACACAGCAGTCCCCGTTGGATTCGGGTGAAATTTGTATTTTTGGTGAATATTTTAGTCAGAGGGACAATCTTTCATGAGGCCTGGCTTAAGGCTGAGGCTAGGGTTAGGGCTAGGGTTAGGGTTAGTGATTGGCTGGACCGATTGACTCGAAATGGATCAGGCATGTCCTCCTCACTGGTGTAAGCAGGGTCGCCAGTTTTGGTTGGATTCCGGTGGAATTTGTATTTTACATGAATATTTTAAAGAAAAGACCATTTTTCATGAAAATATACCCCGCCGATTTATTTCAATAGCTTCCAGGTCTTTGGACCGATTGACTCGAAACTTCTCCCACACGTGCTCCTATACTGGCTGAACGAGACACAGCAGTCCCCGTTGGATTCGGGTGGAATTTGTATTTTTGGTGAATATTTTAGTGAAAGGGGCCATTTTAAATGAGGCTGGCTTAAGGCTGCTGTTAGGGCTAGGGTTAGGGTTAAGGGGCTGGGGTTGCGGACCACGGTCGTCTTTTGACCGATTGACTCCAAATTGATCACGCATGTCCTCCTCACCGGTGGAATGAGGCTCGCCAGTTTTGGTTGGATTCTGGTGGAATTTGTATTTTACATGAATATTTTAAAGGAAAAGCGGCCATTTTTCATCAAAACCTCGGCCGATTTTTTCAATAGCTTCCAGGTCTTTGGACCGATTGACTCGAAATTTCCCCCAAACGTGCTCCTGTACCGGCTGAACGAGACACAGCAGTCCCCGTTGGATTCGGGTGAAATTTGTATTTTTGGTGAATATTTTAGTCAGAGGGACAATCTTTCATGAGGCCTGGCTCAAGGCTGAGGCTAGGGTTAGGGTTAGGGTTAGTGATTGGCTGGACCGATTGACTCGAAATGGATCAGGCATGTCCTCCTCACTGGTGTAAGCAGGGTCGCCAGTTTTGGTTGGATTCCGGTGGAATTTGTATTTTACATGAATATTTTAAAGAAAAGACCATTTTTCATGAAAATATACCCCGCCGATTTATTTCAATAGCTTCCAGGTCTTTGGACCGATTGACTCGAAACTTCTCCCACACGTGCTCCTATACTGGCTGAACGAGACACAGCAGTCCCCGTTGGATTCGGGTGGAATTTGTATTTTTGGTGAATATTTTAGTGAAAGGGGCCATTTTAAATGAGGCTGGCTTAAGGCTGCTGTTAGGGCTAGGGTTAGGGTTAAGGGGCTGGGGTTGCGGACCACGGTCGTCTTTCGACCGATTGACTCCAAATCGATCACGCATGTCCTCCTCACCGGTGGAATGAGGCTCGCCAGTTTTGGTTGGATTCTGGTGGAATTTGTATTTTACATGAATATTTTAAAGGAAAAGCGGCCATTTTTCATCAAAACCTCGGCCGATTTTTTCAATAGCTTCCAGGTCTTTGGACCGATTGACTCGAAATTTCCCCCAAACGTGCTCCTGTACCGGCTGAACGAGACACAGCAGTCCCCGTTGGATTCGGGTGAAATTTGTATTTTTGGTGAATATTTTAGTCAGAGGGACAATCTTTCATGAGGCCTGGCTCAAGGCTGAGGCTAGGGTTAGGGTTAGGGTTAGTGATTGGCTGGACCGATTGACTCGAAATCGATCAGGCATGTCCTCCTCACTGGTGTAAGCAGGGTCGCCAGTTTTGGTTGGATTCCGGTGGAATTTGTATTTTACATGAATATTTTAAAGAAAAGACCATTTTTCACGAAAATATACCCCGCCGATTTATTTCAATAGCTTCCAGGTCTTTGGACCGATTGACTCGAAACTTCTCCCACACGTGCTCCTATACTGGCTGAACGAGACACAGCAGTCCCCGTTGGATTCGGGTGGAATTTGTATTTTTGGTGAATATTTTAGTGAAAGGGGCCATTTTAAATGAGGCTGGCTTAAGGCTGCTGTTAGGACTAGGGTTAGGGTTAAGGGGCTGGGGTTGCGGACCACGGTCGTCTTTTGACCGATTGACTCCAAATTGATCACGCATGTCCTCCTCACCGGTGGAATGAGGCTCGCCAGTTTTGGTTGGATTCTGGTGGAATTTGTATTTTACATGAATGTTTTAAAGGAAAAGCGGCCATTTTTCATCAAAACCTCGGCCGATTTTTTCAATAGCTTCCAGGTCTTTGGACCGATTGACTCGAAATTTCCCCCAAACGTGCTCCTGTACCGGCTGAACGAGACACAGCAGTCCCCGTTGGATTCGGGTGAAATTTGTATTTTTGGTGAATATTTTAGTCAGAGGGACAATCTTTCATGAGGCCTGGCTCAAGGCTGAGGCTAGGGTTAGGGTTAGGGTTAGTGATTGGCTGGACCGATTGACTCGAAATCGATCAGGCATGTCCTCCTCACTGGTGTAAGCAGGGTCGCCAGTTTTGGTTGGATTCCGGTGGAATTTGTATTTTACATGAATATTTTAAAGAAAAGACCATTTTTCACGAAAATATACCCCGCCGATTTATTTCAATAGCTTCCAGGTCTTTGGACCGATTGACTCGAAACTTCTCCCACACGTGCTCCTATACTGGCTGAACGAGACACAGCAGTCCCCGTTGGATTCGGGTGGAATTTGTATTTTTGGTGAATATTTTAGTGAAAGGGGCCATTTTAAATGAGGCTGGCTTAAGGCTGCTGTTAGGACTAGGGTTAGGGTTAAGGGGCTGGGGTTGCGGACCACGGTCGTCTTTTGACCGATTGACTCCAAATTGATCACGCATGTCCTCCTCACTGGTGGAATGAGGCTCGCCAGTTTTGGTTGGATTCTGGTGGAATTTGTATTTTACATGAATATTTTAAAGGAAAAGCGGCCATTTTTCATCAAAACCTCGGCCGATTTTTTCAATAGATTCCAGGTCTTTGGACCGATTGACTCGAAATTTCCCCCAAACGTGCTCCTGTACCGGCTGAACGAGACACAGCAGTCCCCGTTGGATTCGGGTGAAATTTGTATTTTTGGTGAATATTTTAGTCAGAGGGACAATCTTTCATGAGGCCTGGCTTAAGGCTGAGGCTAGGGTTAGGGTTAGGGTTAGGGTTAGTGATTGGCTGGACCGATTGACTCGAAATCGATCAGGCATGTCCTCCTCACTGGTGTAAGCAGGGTCGCCAGTTTTGGTTGGATTCCGGTGGAATTTGTATTTTACATGAATATTTTAAAGAAAAGACCATTTTTCATGAAAATATACCCCGCCGATTTATTTCAATAGCTTCCAGGTCTTTGGACCGATTGACTCGAAACTTCTCCCACACGTGCTCCTATACTGGCTGAACGAGACACAGCAGTCCCCGTTGGATTCGGGTGGAATTTGTATTTTTGGTGAATATTTTAGTGAAAGGGGCCATTTTAAATGAGGCTGGCTTAAGGCTGCTGTTAGGGCTAGGGTTAGGGTTAAGGGGCTGGGGTTGCGGACCACGGTCGTCTTTTGACCGATTGACTCCAAATCGATCACGCATGTCCTCCTCACCGGTGGAATGAGGCTCGCCAGTTTTGGTTGGATTCTGGTGGAATTTGTATTTTACATGAATATTTTAAAGGAAAAGCGGCCATTTTTCATCAAAACCTCGGCCGATTTTTTCAATAGCTTCCAGGTCTTTGGACCGATTGACTCGAAATTTCCCCCAAACGTGCTCCTGTACCGGCTGAACGAGACACAGCAGTCCCCGTTGGATTCGGGTGAAATCTGTATTTTTGGTGAATATTTTAGTCAGAGGGACAATCTTTCATGAGGCCTGGCTTAAGGCTGAGGCTAGGGTTAGGGTTAGGGTTAGGGTTAGTGATTGGCTGGACCGATTGACTCGAAATCGATCAGGCATGTCCTCCTCACTGGTGTAAGCCGGGTCGCCAGTTTTGGTTGGATTCCGGTGGAATTTGTATTTTACATGAATATTTTAAAGAAAAGACCATTTTTCATGAAAATATACCCCGCCGATTTATTTCAATAGCTTCCAGGTCTTTGGACCGATTGACTCGAAACTTCTCCCACACGTGCTCCTATACTGGCTGAACGAGACACAGCAGTCCCCGTTGGATTCGGGTGGAATTTGTATTTTTGGTGAATATTTTAGTGAAAGGGGCCATTTTAAATGAGGCTGGCTTAAGGCTGCTGTTAGGGCTAGGGTTAGGGTTAAGGGGCTGGGGTTGCGGACCACGGTCGTCTTTTGACCGATTGACTCCAAATCGATCACGCATGTCCTCCTCACCGGTGGAATGAGGCTCGCCAGTTTTGGTTGGATTCTGGTGGAATTTGTATTTTACATGAATATTTTAAAGGAAAAGCGGCCATTTTTCATCAAAACCTCGGCCGATTTTTTCAATAGCTTCCAGGTCTTTGGACCGATTGACTCGAAATTTCCCCCAAACGTGCTCCTGTACCGGCTGAACGAGACACAGCAGTCCCCGTTGGATTCGGGTGAAATTTGTATTTTTGGTGAATATTTTAGTCAGAGGGACAATCTTTCATGAGGCCTGGCTCAAGGCTGAGGCTAGGGTTAGGGTTAGGGTTAGGGTTAGTGATTGGCTGGACCGATTGACTCGAAATGGATCAGGCATGTCCTCCTCACTGGTGTAAGCAGGGTCGCCAGTTTTGGTTGGATTCCGGTGGAATTTGTATTTTACATGAATATTTTAAAGAAAAGACCATTTTTCATGAAAATATACCCCGCCGATTTATTTCAATAGCTTCCAGGTCTTTGGACCGATTGACTCGAAACTTCTCCCACACGTGCTCCTATACTGGCTGAACGAGACACAGCAGTCCCCGTTGGATTCGGGTGGAATTTGTATTTTTGGTGAATATTTTAGTGAAAGGGGCCATTTTAAATGAGGCTGGCTTAAGGCTGCTGTTAGGGCTAGGGTTAGGGTTAAGGGGCTGGGGTTGCGGACCACGGTCGTCTTTTGACCGATTGACTCCAAATCGATCACGCATGTCCTCCTCACCGGTGGAATGAGGCTCGCCAGTTTTGGTTGGATTCTGGTGGAATTTGTATTTTACATGAATATTTTAAAGGAAAAGCGGCCATTTTTCATCAAAACCTCGGCCGATTTTTTCAATAGCTTCCAGGTCTTTGGACCGATTGACTCGAAATTTCCCCCAAACGTGCTCCTGTACCGGCTGAACGAGACACAGCAGTCCCCGTTGGATTCGGGTGAAATCTGTATTTTTGGTGAATATTTTAGTCAGAGGGACAATCTTTCATGAGGCCTGGCTTAAGGCTGAGGCTAGGGTTAGGGTTAGGGTTAGGGTTAGTGATTGGCTGGACCGATTGACTCGAAATCGATCAGGCATGTCCTCCTCACTGGTGTAAGCAGGGTCGCCAGTTTTGGTTGGATTCCGGTGGAATTTGTATTTTACATGAATATTTTAAAGAAAAGACCATTTTTCATGAAAATATACCCCGCCGATTTATTTCAATAGCTTCCAGGTCTTTGGACCGATTGACTCGAAACTTCTCCCACACGTGCTCCTATACTGGCTGAACGAGACACAGCAGTCCCCGTTGGATTCGGGTGGAATTTGTATTTTTGGTGAATATTTTAGTGAAAGGGGCCATTTTAAATGAGGCTGGCTTAAGGCTGCTGTTAGGGCTAGGGTTAGGGTTAAGGGGCTGGGGTTGCGGACCACGGTCGTCTTTTGACCGATTGACTCCAAATCGATCACGCATGTCCTCCTCACCGGTGGAATGAGGCTCGCCAGTTTTGGTTGGATTCTGGTGGAATTTGTATTTTACATGAATATTTTAAAGGAAAAGCGGCCATTTTTCATCAAAACCTCGGCCGATTTTTTCAATAGCTTCCAGGTCTTTGGACCGATTGACTCGAAATTTCCCCCAAACGTGCTCCTGTACCGGCTGAACGAGACACAGCAGTCCCCGTTGGATTCGGGTGAAATTTGTATTTTTGGTGAATATTTTAGTCAGAGGGACAATCTTTCATGAGGCCTGGCTCAAGGCTGAGGCTAGGGTTAGGGTTAGGGTTAGTGATTGGCTGGACCGATTGACTCGAAATCGATCAGGCATGTCCTCCTCACTGGTGTAAGCAGGGTCGCCAGTTTTGGTTGGATTCCGGTGGAATTTGTATTTTACATGAATATTTTAAAGAAAAGACCATTTTTCACGAAAATATACCCCGCCGATTTATTTCAATAGCTTCCAGGTCTTTGGACCGATTGACTCGAAACTTCTCCCACACGTGCTCCTATACTGGCTGAACGAGACACAGCAGTCCCCGTTGGATTCGGGTGGAATTTGTATTTTTGGTGAATATTTTAGTGAAAGGGGCCATTTTAAATGAGGCTGGCTTAAGGCTGCTGTTAGGGCTAGGGTTAGGGTTAAGGGGCTGGGGTTGCGGACCACGGTCGTCTTTTGACCGATTGACTCCAAATCGATCACGCATGTCCTCCTCACCGGTGGAATGAGGCTCGCCAGTTTTGGTTGGATTCTGGTGGAATTTGTATTTTACATGAATATTTTAAAGGAAAAGCGGCCATTTTTCATCAAAACCTCGGCCGATTTTTTCAATAGCTTCCAGGTCTTTGGACCGATTGACTCGAAATTTCCCCCAAACGTGCTCCTGTACCGGCTGAACGAGACACAGCAGTCCCCGTTGGATTCGGGTGAAATCTGTATTTTTGGTGAATATTTTAGTCAGAGGGACAATCTTTCATGAGGCCTGGCTTAAGGCTGAGGCTAGGGTTAGGGTTAGGGTTAGGGTTAGTGATTGGCTGGACCGATTGACTCGAAATGGATCAGGCATGTCCTCCTCACTGGTGTAAGCAGGGTCGCCAGTTTTGGTTGGATTCCGGTGGAATTTGTATTTTACATGAATATTTTAAAGAAAAGACCATTTTTCATGAAAATATACCCCGCCGATTTATTTCAATAGCTTCCAGGTCTTTGGACCGATTGACTCGAAACTTCTCCCACACGTGCTCCTATACTGGCTGAACGAGACACAGCAGTCCCCGTTGGATTCGGGTGGAATTTGTATTTTTGGTGAATATTTTAGTGAAAGGGGCCATTTTAAATGAGGCTGGCTTAAGGCTGCTGTTAGGGCTAGGGTTAGGGTTAAGGGGCTGGGGTTGCGGACCACGGTCGTCTTTTGACCGATTGACTCCAAATCGATCACGCATGTCCTCCTCACCGGTGGAATGAGGCTCGCCAGTTTTGGTTGGATTCTGGTGGAATTTGTATTTTACATGAATATTTTAAAGGAAAAGCGGCCATTTTTCATCAAAACCTCGGCCGATTTTTTCAATAGCTTCCAGGTCTTTGGACCGATTGACTCGAAATTTCCCCCAAACGTGCTCCTGTACCGGCTGAACGAGACACAGCAGTCCCCGTTGGATTCGGGTGAAATTTGTATTTTTGGTGAATATTTTAGTCAGAGGGACAATCTTTCATGAGGCCTGGCTCAAGGCTGAGGCTAGGGTTAGGGTTAGGGTTAGTGATTGGCTGGACCGATTGACTCGAAATCGATCAGGCATGTCCTCCTCACTGGTGTAAGCAGGGTCGCCAGTTTTGGTTGGATTCCGGTGGAATTTGTATTTTACATGAATATTTTAAAGAAAAGACCATTTTTCACGAAAATATACCCCGCCGATTTATTTCAATAGCTTCCAGGTCTTTGGACCGATTGACTCGAAACTTCTCCCACACGTGCTCCTATACTGGCTGAACGAGACACAGCAGTCCCCGTTGGATTCGGGTGGAATTTGTATTTTTGGTGAATATTTTAGTGAAAGGGGCCATTTTAAATGAGGCTGGCTTAAGGCTGCTGTTAGGACTAGGGTTAGGGTTAAGGGGCTGGGGTTGCGGACCACGGTCGTCTTTTGACCGATTGACTCCAAATTGATCACGCATGTCCTCCTCACCGGTGGAATGAGGCTCGCCAGTTTTGGTTGGATTCTGGTGGAATTTGTATTTTACATGAATGTTTTAAAGGAAAAGCGGCCATTTTTCATCAAAACCTCGGCCGATTTTTTCAATAGCTTCCAGGTCTTTGGACCGATTGACTCGAAATTTCCCCCAAACGTGCTCCTGTACCGGCTGAACGAGACACAGCAGTCCCCGTTGGATTCGGGTGAAATTTGTATTTTTGGTGAATATTTTAGTCAGAGGGACAATCTTTCATGAGGCCTGGCTCAAGGCTGAGGCTAGGGTTAGGGTTAGGGTTAGTGATTGGCTGGACCGATTGACTCGAAATCGATCAGGCATGTCCTCCTCACTGGTGTAAGCAGGGTCGCCAGTTTTGGTTGGATTCCGGTGGAATTTGTATTTTACATGAATATTTTAAAGAAAAGACCATTTTTCACGAAAATATACCCCGCCGATTTATTTCAATAGCTTCCAGGTCTTTGGACCGATTGACTCGAAACTTCTCCCACACGTGCTCCTATACTGGCTGAACGAGACACAGCAGTCCCCGTTGGATTCGGGTGGAATTTGTATTTTTGGTGAATATTTTAGTGAAAGGGGCCATTTTAAATGAGGCTGGCTTAAGGCTGCTGTTAGGACTAGGGTTAGGGTTAAGGGGCTGGGGTTGCGGACCACGGTCGTCTTTTGACCGATTGACTCCAAATTGATCACGCATGTCCTCCTCACTGGTGGAATGAGGCTCGCCAGTTTTGGTTGGATTCTGGTGGAATTTGTATTTTACATGAATATTTTAAAGGAAAAGCGGCCATTTTTCATCAAAACCTCGGCCGATTTTTTCAATAGATTCCAGGTCTTTGGACCGATTGACTCGAAATTTCCCCCAAACGTGCTCCTGTACCGGCTGAACGAGACACAGCAGTCCCCGTTGGATTCGGGTGAAATTTGTATTTTTGGTGAATATTTTAGTCAGAGGGACAATCTTTCATGAGGCCTGGCTTAAGGCTGAGGCTAGGGTTAGGGTTAGGGTTAGGGTTAGTGATTGGCTGGACCGATTGACTCGAAATCGATCAGGCATGTCCTCCTCACTGGTGTAAGCAGGGTCGCCAGTTTTGGTTGGATTCCGGTGGAATTTGTATTTTACATGAATATTTTAAAGAAAAGACCATTTTTCATGAAAATATACCCCGCCGATTTATTTCAATAGCTTCCAGGTCTTTGGACCGATTGACTCGAAACTTCTCCCACACGTGCTCCTATACTGGCTGAACGAGACACAGCAGTCCCCGTTGGATTCGGGTGGAATTTGTATTTTTGGTGAATATTTTAGTGAAAGGGGCCATTTTAAATGAGGCTGGCTTAAGGCTGCTGTTAGGGCTAGGGTTAGGGTTAAGGGGCTGGGGTTGCGGACCACGGTCGTCTTTTGACCGATTGACTCCAAATCGATCACGCATGTCCTCCTCACCGGTGGAATGAGGCTCGCCAGTTTTGGTTGGATTCTGGTGGAATTTGTATTTTACATGAATATTTTAAAGGAAAAGCGGCCATTTTTCATCAAAACCTCGGCCGATTTTTTCAATAGCTTCCAGGTCTTTGGACCGATTGACTCGAAATTTCCCCCAAACGTGCTCCTGTACCGGCTGAACGAGACACAGCAGTCCCCGTTGGATTCGGGTGAAATCTGTATTTTTGGTGAATATTTTAGTCAGAGGGACAATCTTTCATGAGGCCTGGCTTAAGGCTGAGGCTAGGGTTAGGGTTAGGGTTAGGGTTAGTGATTGGCTGGACCGATTGACTCGAAATCGATCAGGCATGTCCTCCTCACTGGTGTAAGCAGGGTCGCCAGTTTTGGTTGGATTCCGGTGGAATTTGTATTTTACATGAATATTTTAAAGAAAAGACCATTTTTCATGAAAATATACCCCGCCGATTTATTTCAATAGCTTCCAGGTCTTTGGACCGATTGACTCGAAACTTCTCCCACACGTGCTCCTATACTGGCTGAACGAGACACAGCAGTCCCCGTTGGATTCGGGTGGAATTTGTATTTTTGGTGAATATTTTAGTGAAAGGGGCCATTTTAAATGAGGCTGGCTTAAGGCTGCTGTTAGGGCTAGGGTTAGGGTTAAGGGGCTGGGGTTGCGGACCACGGTCGTCTTTTGACCGATTGACTCCAAATCGATCACGCATGTCCTCCTCACCGGTGGAATGAGGCTCGCCAGTTTTGGTTGGATTCTGGTGGAATTTGTATTTTACATGAATATTTTAAAGGAAAAGCGGCCATTTTTCATCAAAACCTCGGCCGATTTTTTCAATAGCTTCCAGGTCTTTGGACCGATTGACTCGAAACTTCTCCCACACGTGCTCCTATACTGGCTGAACGAGACACAGCAGTCCCCGTTGGATTCGGGTGGAATTTGTATTTTTGGTGAATATTTTAGTGAAAGGGGCCATTTTAAATGAGGCTGGCTTAAGGCTGCTGTTAGGGCTAGGGTTAGGGTTAAGGGGCTGGGGTTGCGGACCACGGTCGTCTTTTGACCGATTGACTCCAAATCGATCACGCATGTCCTCCTCACCGGTGGAATGAGGCTCGCCAGTTTTGGTTGGATTCTGGTGGAATTTGTATTTTACATGAATATTTTAAAGGAAAAGCGGCCATTTTTCATCAAAACCTCGGCCGATTTTTTCAATAGCTTCCAGGTCTTTGGACCGATTGACTCGAAATTTCCCCCAAACGTGCTCCTGTACCGGCTGAACGAGACACAGCAGTCCCCGTTGGATTCGGGTGAAATTTGTATTTTTGGTGAATATTTTAGTCAGAGGGACAATCTTTCATGAGGCCTGGCTCAAGGCTGAGGCTAGGGTTAGGGTTAGGGTTAGGGTTAGTGATTGGCTGGACCGATTGACTCGAAATGGATCAGGCATGTCCTCCTCACTGGTGTAAGCAGGGTCGCCAGTTTTGGTTGGATTCCGGTGGAATTTGTATTTTACATGAATATTTTAAAGAAAAGACCATTTTTCATGAAAATATACCCCGCCGATTTATTTCAATAGCTTCCAGGTCTTTGGACCGATTGACTCGAAACTTCTCCCACACGTGCTCCTATACTGGCTGAACGAGACACAGCAGTCCCCGTTGGATTCGGGTGGAATTTGTATTTTTGGTGAATATTTTAGTGAAAGGGGCCATTTTAAATGAGGCTGGCTTAAGGCTGCTGTTAGGGCTAGGGTTAGGGTTAAGGGGCTGGGGTTGCGGACCACGGTCGTCTTTCGACCGATTGACTCCAAATCGATCACGCATGTCCTCCTCACCGGTGGAATGAGGCTCGCCAGTTTTGGTTGGATTCTGGTGGAATTTGTATTTTACATGAATATTTTAAAGGAAAAGCGGCCATTTTTCATCAAAACCTCGGCCGATTTTTTCAATAGCTTCCAGGTCTTTGGACCGATTGACTCGAAATTTCCCCCAAACGTGCTCCTGTACCGGCTGAACGAGACACAGCAGTCCCCGTTGGATTCGGGTGAAATTTGTATTTTTGGTGAATATTTTAGTCAGAGGGACAATCTTTCATGAGGCCTGGCTCAAGGCTGAGGCTAGGGTTAGGGTTAGGGTTAGTGATTGGCTGGACCGATTGACTCGAAATCGATCAGGCATGTCCTCCTCACTGGTGTAAGCAGGGTCGCCAGTTTTGGTTGGATTCCGGTGGAATTTGTATTTTACATGAATATTTTAAAGAAAAGACCATTTTTCATGAAAATATACCCCGCCGATTTATTTCAATAGCTTCCAGGTCTTTGGACCGATTGACTCGAAACTTCTCCCACACGTGCTCCTATACTGGCTGAACGAGACACAGCAGTCCCCGTTGGATTCGGGTGGAATTTGTATTTTTGGTGAATATTTTAGTGAAAGGGGCCATTTTAAATGAGGCTGGCTTAAGGCTGCTGTTAGGGCTAGGGTTAGGGTTAAGGGGCTGGGGTTGCGGACCACGGTCGTCTTTTGACCGATTGACTCCAAATCGATCACGCATGTCCTCCTCACCGGTGGAATGAGGCTCGCCAGTTTTGGTTGGATTCTGGTGGAATTTGTATTTTACATGAATATTTTAAAGGAAAAGCGGCCATTTTTCATCAAAACCTCGGCCGATTTTTTCAATAGCTTCCAGGTCTTTGGACCGATTGACTCGAAATTTCCCCCAAACGTGCTCCTGTACCGGCTGAACGAGACACAGCAGTCCCCGTTGGATTCGGGTGAAATCTGTATTTTTGGTGAATATTTTAGTCAGAGGGACAATCTTTCATGAGGCCTGGCTTAAGGCTGAGGCTAGGGTTAGGGTTAGGGTTAGGGTTAGTGATTGGCTGGACCGATTGACTCGAAATCGATCAGGCATGTCCTCCTCACTGGTGTAAGCAGGGTCGCCAGTTTTGGTTGGATTCCGGTGGAATTTGTATTTTACATGAATATTTTAAAGAAAAGACCATTTTTCATGAAAATATACCCCGCCGATTTATTTCAATAGCTTCCAGGTCTTTGGACCGATTGACTCGAAACTTCTCCCACACGTGCTCCTATACTGGCTGAACGAGACACAGCAGTCCCCGTTGGATTCGGGTGGAATTTGTATTTTTGGTGAATATTTTAGTGAAAGGGGCCATTTTAAATGAGGCTGGCTTAAGGCTGCTGTTAGGGCTAGGGTTAGGGTTAAGGGGCTGGGGTTGCGGACCACGGTCGTCTTTTGACCGATTGACTCCAAATCGATCACGCATGTCCTCCTCACCGGTGGAATGAGGCTCGCCAGTTTTGGTTGGATTCTGGTGGAATTTGTATTTTACATGAATATTTTAAAGGAAAAGCGGCCATTTTTCATCAAAACCTCGGCCGATTTTTTCAATAGCTTCCAGGTCTTTGGACCGATTGACTCGAAATTTCCCCCAAACGTGCTCCTGTACCGGCTGAACGAGACACAGCAGTCCCCGTTGGATTCGGGTGAAATTTGTATTTTTGGTGAATATTTTAGTCAGAGGGACAATCTTTCATGAGGCCTGGCTTAAGGCTGAGGCTAGGGTTAGGGTTAGGGTTAGGGTTAGTGATTGGCTGGACCGATTGACTCGAAATCGATCAGGCATGTCCTCCTCACTGGTGTAAGCAGGGTCGCCAGTTTTGGTTGGATTCCGGTGGAATTTGTATTTTACATGAATATTTTAAAGAAAAGACCATTTTTCATGAAAATATACCCCGCCGATTTATTTCAATAGCTTCCAGGTCTTTGGACCGATTGACTCGAAACTTCTCCCACACGTGCTCCTATACTGGCTGAACGAGACACAGCAGTCCCCGTTGGATTCGGGTGGAATTTGTATTTTTGGTGAATATTTTAGTGAAAGGGGCCATTTTAAATGAGGCTGGCTTAAGGCTGCTGTTAGGGCTAGGGTTAGGGTTAAGGGGCTGGGGTTGCGGACCACGGTCGTCTTTTGACCGATTGACTCCAAATCGATCACGCATGTCCTCCTCACCGGTGGAATGAGGCTCGCCAGTTTTGGTTGGATTCTGGTGGAATTTGTATTTTACATGAATATTTTAAAGGAAAAGCGGCCATTTTTCATCAAAACCTCGGCCGATTTTTTCAATAGCTTCCAGGTCTTTGGACCGATTGACTCGAAATTTCCCCCAAACGTGCTCCTGTACCGGCTGAACGAGACACAGCAGTCCCCGTTGGATTCGGGTGAAATTTGTATTTTTGGTGAATATTTTAGTCAGAGGGACAATCTTTCATGAGGCCTGGCTCAAGGCTGAGGCTAGGGTTAGGGTTAGGGTTAGGGTTAGTGATTGGCTGGACCGATTGACTCGAAATGGATCAGGCATGTCCTCCTCACTGGTGTAAGCAGGGTCGCCAGTTTTGGTTGGATTCCGGTGGAATTTGTATTTTACATGAATATTTTAAAGAAAAGACCATTTTTCATGAAAATATACCCCGCCGATTTATTTCAATAGCTTCCAGGTCTTTGGACCGATTGACTCGAAACTTCTCCCACACGTGCTCCTATACTGGCTGAACGAGACACAGCAGTCCCCGTTGGATTCGGGTGGAATTTGTATTTTTGGTGAATATTTTAGTGAAAGGGGCCATTTTAAATGAGGCTGGCTTAAGGCTGCTGTTAGGGCTAGGGTTAGGGTTAAGGGGCTGGGGTTGCGGACCACGGTCGTCTTTCGACCGATTGACTCCAAATCGATCACGCATGTCCTCCTCACCGGTGGAATGAGGCTCGCCAGTTTTGGTTGGATTCTGGTGGAATTTGTATTTTACATGAATATTTTAAAGGAAAAGCGGCCATTTTTCATCAAAACCTCGGCCGATTTTTTCAATAGCTTCCAGGTCTTTGGACCGATTGACTCGAAATTTCCCCCAAACGTGCTCCTGTACCGGCTGAACGAGACACAGCAGTCCCCGTTGGATTCGGGTGAAATTTGTATTTTTGGTGAATATTTTAGTCAGAGGGACAATCTTTCATGAGGCCTGGCTCAAGGCTGAGGCTAGGGTTAGGGTTAGGGTTAGTGATTGGCTGGACCGATTGACTCGAAATCGATCAGGCATGTCCTCCTCACTGGTGTAAGCAGGGTCGCCAGTTTTGGTTGGATTCCGGTGGAATTTGTATTTTACATGAATATTTTAAAGAAAAGACCATTTTTCACGAAAATATACCCCGCCGATTTATTTCAATAGCTTCCAGGTCTTTGGACCGATTGACTCGAAACTTCTCCCACACGTGCTCCTATACTGGCTGAACGAGACACAGCAGTCCCCGTTGGATTCGGGTGGAATTTGTATTTTTGGTGAATATTTTAGTGAAAGGGGCCATTTTAAATGAGGCTGGCTTAAGGCTGCTGTTAGGACTAGGGTTAGGGTTAAGGGGCTGGGGTTGCGGACCACGGTCGTCTTTTGACCGATTGACTCCAAATTGATCACGCATGTCCTCCTCACCGGTGGAATGAGGCTCGCCAGTTTTGGTTGGATTCTGGTGGAATTTGTATTTTACATGAATGTTTTAAAGGAAAAGCGGCCATTTTTCATCAAAACCTCGGCCGATTTTTTCAATAGCTTCCAGGTCTTTGGACCGATTGACTCGAAATTTCCCCCAAACGTGCTCCTGTACCGGCTGAACGAGACACAGCAGTCCCCGTTGGATTCGGGTGAAATTTGTATTTTTGGTGAATATTTTAGTCAGAGGGACAATCTTTCATGAGGCCTGGCTCAAGGCTGAGGCTAGGGTTAGGGTTAGGGTTAGTGATTGGCTGGACCGATTGACTCGAAATCGATCAGGCATGTCCTCCTCACTGGTGTAAGCAGGGTCGCCAGTTTTGGTTGGATTCCGGTGGAATTTGTATTTTACATGAATATTTTAAAGAAAAGACCATTTTTCACGAAAATATACCCCGCCGATTTATTTCAATAGCTTCCAGGTCTTTGGACCGATTGACTCGAAACTTCTCCCACACGTGCTCCTATACTGGCTGAACGAGACACAGCAGTCCCCGTTGGATTCGGGTGGAATTTGTATTTTTGGTGAATATTTTAGTGAAAGGGGCCATTTTAAATGAGGCTGGCTTAAGGCTGCTGTTAGGACTAGGGTTAGGGTTAAGGGGCTGGGGTTGCGGACCACGGTCGTCTTTTGACCGATTGACTCCAAATTGATCACGCATGTCCTCCTCACTGGTGGAATGAGGCTCGCCAGTTTTGGTTGGATTCTGGTGGAATTTGTATTTTACATGAATATTTTAAAGGAAAAGCGGCCATTTTTCATCAAAACCTCGGCCGATTTTTTCAATAGATTCCAGGTCTTTGGACCGATTGACTCGAAATTTCCCCCAAACGTGCTCCTGTACCGGCTGAACGAGACACAGCAGTCCCCGTTGGATTCGGGTGAAATTTGTATTTTTGGTGAATATTTTAGTCAGAGGGACAATCTTTCATGAGGCCTGGCTTAAGGCTGAGGCTAGGGTTAGGGTTAGGGTTAGGGTTAGTGATTGGCTGGACCGATTGACTCGAAATCGATCAGGCATGTCCTCCTCACTGGTGTAAGCAGGGTCGCCAGTTTTGGTTGGATTCCGGTGGAATTTGTATTTTACATGAATATTTTAAAGAAAAGACCATTTTTCATGAAAATATACCCCGCCGATTTATTTCAATAGCTTCCAGGTCTTTGGACCGATTGACTCGAAACTTCTCCCACACGTGCTCCTATACTGGCTGAACGAGACACAGCAGTCCCCGTTGGATTCGGGTGGAATTTGTATTTTTGGTGAATATTTTAGTGAAAGGGGCCATTTTAAATGAGGCTGGCTTAAGGCTGCTGTTAGGGCTAGGGTTAGGGTTAAGGGGCTGGGGTTGCGGACCACGGTCGTCTTTTGACCGATTGACTCCAAATCGATCACGCATGTCCTCCTCACCGGTGGAATGAGGCTCGCCAGTTTTGGTTGGATTCTGGTGGAATTTGTATTTTACATGAATATTTTAAAGGAAAAGCGGCCATTTTTCATCAAAACCTCGGCCGATTTTTTCAATAGCTTCCAGGTCTTTGGACCGATTGACTCGAAATTTCCCCCAAACGTGCTCCTGTACCGGCTGAACGAGACACAGCAGTCCCCGTTGGATTCGGGTGAAATTTGTATTTTTGGTGAATATTTTAGTCAGAGGGACAATCTTTCATGAGGCCTGGCTTAAGGCTGAGGCTAGGGTTAGGGTTAGGGTTAGGGTTAGTGATTGGCTGGACCGATTGACTCGAAATCGATCAGGCATGTCCTCCTCACTGGTGTAAGCAGGGTCGCCAGTTTTGGTTGGATTCCGGTGGAATTTGTATTTTACATGAATATTTTAAAGAAAAGACCATTTTTCATGAAAATATACCCCGCCGATTTATTTCAATAGCTTCCAGGTCTTTGGACCGATTGACTCGAAACTTCTCCCACACGTGCTCCTATACTGGCTGAACGAGACACAGCAGTCCCCGTTGGATTCGGGTGGAATTTGTATTTTTGGTGAATATTTTAGTGAAAGGGGCCATTTTAAATGAGGCTGGCTTAAGGCTGCTGTTAGGGCTAGGGTTAGGGTTAAGGGGCTGGGGTTGCGGACCACGGTCGTCTTTTGACCGATTGACTCCAAATCGATCACGCATGTCCTCCTCACCGGTGGAATGAGGCTCGCCAGTTTTGGTTGGATTCTGGTGGAATTTGTATTTTACATGAATATTTTAAAGGAAAAGCGGCCATTTTTCATCAAAACCTCGGCCGATTTTTTCAATAGCTTCCAGGTCTTTGGACCGATTGACTCGAAATTTCCCCCAAACGTGCTCCTGTACCGGCTGAACGAGACACAGCAGTCCCCGTTGGATTCGGGTGAAATTTGTATTTTTGGTGAATATTTTAGTCAGAGGGACAATCTTTCATGAGGCCTGGCTTAAGGCTGAGGCTAGGGTTAGGGTTAGGGTTAGGGTTAGTGATTGGCTGGACCGATTGACTCGAAATCGATCAGGCATGTCCTCCTCACTGGTGTAAGCAGGGTCGCCAGTTTTGGTTGGATTCCGGTGGAATTTGTATTTTACATGAATATTTTAAAGAAAAGACCATTTTTCATGAAAATATACCCCGCCGATTTATTTCAATAGCTTCCAGGTCTTTGGACCGATTGACTCGAAACTTCTCCCACACGTGCTCCTATACTGGCTGAACGAGACACAGCAGTCCCCGTTGGATTCGGGTGGAATTTGTATTTTTGGTGAATATTTTAGTGAAAGGGGCCATTTTAAATGAGGCTGGCTTAAGGCTGCTGTTAGGGCTAGGGTTAGGGTTAAGGGGCTGGGGTTGCGGACCACGGTCGTCTTTTGACCGATTGACTCCAAATCGATCACGCATGTCCTCCTCACCGGTGGAATGAGGCTCGCCAGTTTTGGTTGGATTCTGGTGGAATTTGTATTTTACATGAATATTTTAAAGGAAAAGCGGCCATTTTTCATCAAAACCTCGGCCGATTTTTTCAATAGCTTCCAGGTCTTTGGACCGATTGACTCGAAATTTCCCCCAAACGTGCTCCTGTACCGGCTGAACGAGACACAGCAGTCCCCGTTGGATTCGGGTGAAATTTGTATTTTTGGTGAATATTTTAGTCAGAGGGACAATCTTTCATGAGGCCTGGCTCAAGGCTGAGGCTAGGGTTAGGGTTAGGGTTAGGGTTAGTGATTGGCTGGACCGATTGACTCGAAATGGATCAGGCATGTCCTCCTCACTGGTGTAAGCAGGGTCGCCAGTTTTGGTTGGATTCCGGTGGAATTTGTATTTTACATGAATATTTTAAAGAAAAGACCATTTTTCATGAAAATATACCCCGCCGATTTATTTCAATAGCTTCCAGGTCTTTGGACCGATTGACTCGAAACTTCTCCCACACGTGCTCCTATACTGGCTGAACGAGACACAGCAGTCCCCGTTGGATTCGGGTGGAATTTGTATTTTTGGTGAATATTTTAGTGAAAGGGGCCATTTTAAATGAGGCTGGCTTAAGGCTGCTGTTAGGGCTAGGGTTAGGGTTAAGGGGCTGGGGTTGCGGACCACGGTCGTCTTTCGACCGATTGACTCCAAATCGATCACGCATGTCCTCCTCACCGGTGGAATGAGGCTCGCCAGTTTTGGTTGGATTCTGGTGGAATTTGTATTTTACATGAATATTTTAAAGGAAAAGCGGCCATTTTTCATCAAAACCTCGGCCGATTTTTTCAATAGCTTCCAGGTCTTTGGACCGATTGACTCGAAATTTCCCCCAAACGTGCTCCTGTACCGGCTGAACGAGACACAGCAGTCCCCGTTGGATTCGGGTGAAATTTGTATTTTTGGTGAATATTTTAGTCAGAGGGACAATCTTTCATGAGGCCTGGCTCAAGGCTGAGGCTAGGGTTAGGGTTAGGGTTAGTGATTGGCTGGACCGATTGACTCGAAATCGATCAGGCATGTCCTCCTCACTGGTGTAAGCAGGGTCGCCAGTTTTGGTTGGATTCCGGTGGAATTTGTATTTTACATGAATATTTTAAAGAAAAGACCATTTTTCACGAAAATATACCCCGCCGATTTATTTCAATAGCTTCCAGGTCTTTGGACCGATTGACTCGAAACTTCTCCCACACGTGCTCCTATACTGGCTGAACGAGACACAGCAGTCCCCGTTGGATTCGGGTGGAATTTGTATTTTTGGTGAATATTTTAGTGAAAGGGGCCATTTTAAATGAGGCTGGCTTAAGGCTGCTGTTAGGACTAGGGTTAGGGTTAAGGGGCTGGGGTTGCGGACCACGGTCGTCTTTTGACCGATTGACTCCAAATTGATCACGCATGTCCTCCTCACCGGTGGAATGAGGCTCGCCAGTTTTGGTTGGATTCTGGTGGAATTTGTATTTTACATGAATATTTTAAAGGAAAAGCGGCCATTTTTCATCAAAACCTCGGCCGATTTTTTCAATAGCTTCCAGGTCTTTGGACCGATTGACTCGAAATTTCCCCCAAACGTGCTCCTGTACCGGCTGAACGAGACACAGCAGTCCCCGTTGGATTCGGGTGAAATTTGTATTTTTGGTGAATATTTTAGTCAGAGGGACAATCTTTCATGAGGCCTGGCTCAAGGCTGAGGCTAGGGTTAGGGTTAGGGTTAGTGATTGGCTGGACCGATTGACTCGAAATCGATCAGGCATGTCCTCCTCACTGGTGTAAGCAGGGTCGCCAGTTTTGGTTGGATTCCGGTGGAATTTGTATTTTACATGAATATTTTAAAGAAAAGACCATTTTTCACGAAAATATACCCCGCCGATTTATTTCAATAGCTTCCAGGTCTTTGGACCGATTGACTCGAAACTTCTCCCACACGTGCTCCTATACTGGCTGAACGAGACACAGCAGTCCCCGTTGGATTCGGGTGGAATTTGTATTTTTGGTGAATATTTTAGTGAAAGGGGCCATTTTAAATGAGGCTGGCTTAAGGCTGCTGTTAGGACTAGGGTTAGGGTTAAGGGGCTGGGGTTGCGGACCACGGTCGTCTTTTGACCGATTGACTCCAAATTGATCACGCATGTCCTCCTCACCGGTGGAATGAGGCTCGCCAGTTTTGGTTGGATTCTGGTGGAATTTGTATTTTACATGAATATTTTAAAGGAAAAGCGGCCATTTTTCATCAAAACCTCGGCCGATTTTTTCAATAGCTTCCAGGTCTTTGGACCGATTGACTCGAAATTTCCCCCAAACGTGCTCCTGTACCGGCTGAACGAGACACAGCAGTCCCCGTTGGATTCGGGTGAAATTTGTATTTTTGGTGAATATTTTAGTCAGAGGGACAATCTTTCATGAGGCCTGGCTCAAGGCTGAGGCTAGGGTTAGGGTTAGGGTTAGTGATTGGCTGGACCGATTGACTCGAAATCGATCAGGCATGTCCTCCTCACTGGTGTAAGCAGGGTCGCCAGTTTTGGTTGGATTCCGGTGGAATTTGTATTTTACATGAATATTTTAAAGAAAAGACCATTTTTCACGAAAATATACCCCGCCGATTTATTTCAATAGCTTCCAGGTCTTTGGACCGATTGACTCGAAACTTCTCCCACACGTGCTCCTATACTGGCTGAACGAGACACAGCAGTCCCCGTTGGATTCGGGTGGAATTTGTATTTTTGGTGAATATTTTAGTGAAAGGGGCCATTTTAAATGAGGCTGGCTTAAGGCTGCTGTTAGGACTAGGGTTAGGGTTAAGGGGCTGGGGTTGCGGACCACGGTCGTCTTTTGACCGATTGACTCCAAATTGATCACGCATGTCCTCCTCACCGGTGGAATGAGGCTCGCCAGTTTTGGTTGGATTCTGGTGGAATTTGTATTTTACATGAATATTTTAAAGGAAAAGCGGCCATTTTTCATCAAAACCTCGGCCGATTTTTTCAATAGCTTCCAGGTCTTTGGACCGATTGACTCGAAATTTCCCCCAAACGTGCTCCTGTACCGGCTGAACGAGACACAGCAGTCCCCGTTGGATTCGGGTGAAATTTGTATTTTTGGTGAATATTTTAGTCAGAGGGACAATCTTTCATGAGGCCTGGCTCAAGGCTGAGGCTAGGGTTAGGGTTAGGGTTAGTGATTGGCTGGACCGATTGACTCGAAATCGATCAGGCATGTCCTCCTCACTGGTGTAAGCAGGGTCGCCAGTTTTGGTTGGATTCCGGTGGAATTTGTATTTTACATGAATATTTTAAAGAAAAGACCATTTTTCACGAAAATATACCCCGCCGATTTATTTCAATAGCTTCCAGGTCTTTGGACCGATTGACTCGAAACTTCTCCCACACGTGCTCCTATACTGGCTGAACGAGACACAGCAGTCCCCGTTGGATTCGGGTGGAATTTGTATTTTTGGTGAATATTTTAGTGAAAGGGGCCATTTTAAATGAGGCTGGCTTAAGGCTGCTGTTAGGACTAGGGTTAGGGTTAAGGGGCTGGGGTTGCGGACCACGGTCGTCTTTTGACCGATTGACTCCAAATTGATCACGCATGTCCTCCTCACCGGTGGAATGAGGCTCGCCAGTTTTGGTTGGATTCTGGTGGAATTTGTATTTTACATGAATATTTTAAAGGAAAAGCGGCCATTTTTCATCAAAACCTCGGCCGATTTTTTCAATAGCTTCCAGGTCTTTGGACCGATTGACTCGAAATTTCCCCCAAACGTGCTCCTGTACCGGCTGAACGAGACACAGCAGTCCCCGTTGGATTCGGGTGAAATTTGTATTTTTGGTGAATATTTTAGTCAGAGGGACAATCTTTCATGAGGCCTGGCTTAAGGCTGAGGCTAGATTTAGGGTTAGGGTTAGTGATTGGCTGGACCGATTGACTCGAAATCGATCAGGCATGTCCTCCTCACTGGTGTAAGCAGGGTCGCCAGTTTTGGTTGGATTCCGGTGGAATTTGTATTTTACATGAATATTTTAAAGAAAAGACCATTTTTCACGAAAATATACCCCGCCGATTTATTTCAATAGCTTCCAGGTCTTTGGACCGATTGACTCGAAACTTCTCCCACACGTGCTCCTATACTGGCTGAACGAGACACAGCAGTCCCCGTTGGATTCGGGTGGAATTTGTATTTTTGGTGAATATTTTAGTGAAAGGGGCCATTTTAAATGAGGCTGGCTTAAGGCTGCTGCTAGGGCTAGGGTTAGGGTTAAGGGGCTAGGGTTTCGGACCACGGTCGTCTTTTGACCGATTGACTCCAAATTGATCACGCATGTCCTCCTCACCGGTGGAATGAGGCTCGCCAGTTTTGGTTGGATTCTGGTGGAATTTGTATTTTACATGAATATTTTAAAGGAAAAGCGGCCATTTTTCATCAAAACCTCGGCCGATTTTTTCAATAGCTTCCAGGTCTTTGGACCGATTGACTCGAAATTTCCCCCAAACGTGCTCCTGTACCGGCTGAACGAGACACAGCAGTCCCCGTTGGATTCGGGTGAAATTTGTATTTTTGGTGAATATTTTAGTCAGAGGGACAATCTTTCATGAGGCCTGGCTTAAGGCTGAGGCTAGATTTAGGGTTAGGGTTAGTGATTGGCTGGACCGATTGACTCGAAATCGATCAGGCATGTCCTCCTCACTGGTGTAAGCAGGGTCGCCAGTTTTGGTTGGATTCCGGTGGAATTTGTATTTTACATGAATATTTTAAAGAAAAGACCATTTTTCACGAAAATATACCCCGCCGATTTATTTCAATAGCTTCCAGGTCTTTGGACCGATTGACTCGAAACTTCTCCCACACGTGCTCCTATACTGGCTGAACGAGACACAGCAGTCCCCGTTGGATTCGGGTGGAATTTGTATTTTTGGTGAATATTTTAGTGAAAGGGGCCATTTTAAATGAGGCTGGCTTAAGGCTGCTGTTAGGACTAGGGTTAGGGTTAAGGGGCTGGGGTTGCGGACCACGGTCGTCTTTTGACCGATTGACTCCAAATTGATCACGCATGTCCTCCTCACCGGTGGAATGAGGCTCGCCAGTTTTGGTTGGATTCTGGTGGAATTTGTATTTTACATGAATATTTTAAAGGAAAAGCGGCCATTTTTCATCAAAACCTCGGCCGATTTTTTCAATAGCTTCCAGGTCTTTGGACCGATTGACTCGAAATTTCCCCCAAACGTGCTCCTGTACCGGCTGAACGAGACACAGCAGTCCCCGTTGGATTCGGGTGAAATTTGTATTTTTGGTGAATATTTTAGTCAGAGGGACAATCTTTCATGAGGCCTGGCTCAAGGCTGAGGCTAGGGTTAGGGTTAGGGTTAGTGATTGGCTGGACCGATTGACTCGAAATCGATCAGGCATGTCCTCCTCACTGGTGTAAGCAGGGTCGCCAGTTTTGGTTGGATTCCGGTGGAATTTGTATTTTACATGAATATTTTAAAGAAAAGACCATTTTTCACGAAAATATACCCCGCCGATTTATTTCAATAGCTTCCAGGTCTTTGGACCGATTGACTCGAAACTTCTCCCACACGTGCTCCTATACTGGCTGAACGAGACACAGCAGTCCCCGTTGGATTCGGGTGGAATTTGTATTTTTGGTGAATATTTTAGTGAAAGGGGCCATTTTAAATGAGGCTGGCTTAAGGCTGCTGTTAGGACTAGGGTTAGGGTTAAGGGGCTGGGGTTGCGGACCACGGTCGTCTTTTGACCGATTGACTCCAAATTGATCACGCATGTCCTCCTCACCGGTGGAATGAGGCTCGCCAGTTTTGGTTGGATTCTGGTGGAATTTGTATTTTACATGAATATTTTAAAGGAAAAGCGGCCATTTTTCATCAAAACCTCGGCCGATTTTTTCAATAGCTTCCAGGTCTTTGGACCGATTGACTCGAAATTTCCCCCAAACGTGCTCCTGTACCGGCTGAACGAGACACAGCAGTCCCCGTTGGATTCGGGTGAAATTTGTATTTTTGGTGAATATTTTAGTCAGAGGGACAATCTTTCATGAGGCCTGGCTTAAGGCTGAGGCTAGATTTAGGGTTAGGGTTAGTGATTGGCTGGACCGATTGACTCGAAATCGATCAGGCATGTCCTCCTCACTGGTGTAAGCAGGGTCGCCAGTTTTGGTTGGATTCCGGTGGAATTTGTATTTTACATGAATATTTTAAAGAAAAGACCATTTTTCACGAAAATATACCCCGCCGATTTATTTCAATAGCTTCCAGGTCTTTGGACCGATTGACTCGAAACTTCTCCCACACGTGCTCCTATACTGGCTGAACGAGACACAGCAGTCCCCGTTGGATTCGGGTGGAATTTGTATTTTTGGTGAATATTTTAGTGAAAGGGGCCATTTTAAATGAGGCTGGCTTAAGGCTGCTGCTAGGGCTAGGGTTAGGGTTAAGGGGCTAGGGTTTCGGACCACGGTCGTCTTTTGACCGATTGACTCCAAATTGATCACGCATGTCCTCCTCACCGGTGGAATGAGGCTCGCCAGTTTTGGTTGGATTCTGGTGGAATTTGTATTTTACATGAATATTTTAAAGGAAAAGCGGCCATTTTTCATCAAAACCTCGGCCGATTTTTTCAATAGCTTCCAGGTCTTTGGACCGATTGACTCGAAATTTCCCCCAAACGTGCTCCTGTACCGGCTGAACGAGACACAGCAGTCCCCGTTGGATTCGGGTGAAATTTGTATTTTTGGTGAATATTTTAGTCAGAGGGACAATCTTTCATGAGGCCTGGCTTAAGGCTGAGGCTAGATTTAGGGTTAGGGTTAGTGATTGGCTGGACCGATTGACTCGAAATCGATCAGGCATGTCCTCCTCACTGGTGTAAGCAGGGTCGCCAGTTTTGGTTGGATTCCGGTGGAATTTGTATTTTACATGAATATTTTAAAGAAAAGACCATTTTTCACGAAAATATACCCCGCCGATTTATTTCAATAGCTTCCAGGTCTTTGGACCGATTGACTCGAAACTTCTCCCACACGTGCTCCTATACTGGCTAAACGAGACACAGCAGTCCCCGTTGGATTCGGGTGGAATTTGTATTTTTGGTGAATATTTTAGTGAAAGGGGCCATTTTAAATGAGGCTGGCTTAAGGCTGCTGTTAGGACTAGGGTTAGGGTTAAGGGGCTGGGGTTGCGGACCACGGTCGTCTTTTGACCGATTGACTCCAAATTGATCACGCATGTCCTCCTCACCGGTGGAATGAGGCTCGCCAGTTTTGGTTGGATTCTGGTGGAATTTGTATTTTACATGAATATTTTAAAGGAAAAGCGGCCATTTTTCATCAAAACCTCGGCCGATTTTTTCAATAGCTTCCAGGTCTTTGGACCGATTGACTCGAAATTTCCCCCAAACGTGCTCCTGTACCGGCTGAACGAGACACAGCAGTCCCCGTTGGATTCGGGTGAAATTTGTATTTTTGGTGAATATTTTAGTCAGAGGGACAATCTTTCATGAGGCCTGGCTCAAGGCTGAGGCTAGGGTTAGGGTTAGGGTTAGTGATTGGCTGGACCGATTGACTCGAAATCGATCAGGCATGTCCTCCTCACTGGTGTAAGCAGGGTCGCCAGTTTTGGTTGGATTCCGGTGGAATTTGTATTTTACATGAATATTTTAAAGAAAAGACCATTTTTCACGAAAATATACCCCGCCGATTTATTTCAATAGCTTCCAGGTCTTTGGACCGATTGACTCGAAACTTCTCCCACACGTGCTCCTATACTGGCTGAACGAGACACAGCAGTCCCCGTTGGATTCAGGTGGAATTTGTATTTTTGGTGAATATTTTAGTGAAAGGGGCCATTTTAAATGAGGCTGGCTTAAGGCTGCTGTTAGGACTAGGGTTAGGGTTAAGGGGCTGGGGTTGCGGACCACGGTCGTCTTTTGACCGATTGACTCCAAATTGATCACGCATGTCCTCCTCACCGGTGGAATGAGGCTCGCCAGTTTTGGTTGGATTCTGGTGGAATTTGTATTTTACATGAATATTTTAAAGGAAAAGCGGCCATTTTTCATCAAAACCTCGGCCGATTTTTTCAATAGCTTCCAGGTCTTTGGACCGATTGACTCGAAACTTCTCCCACACGTGCTCCTATACTGGCTGAACGAGACACAGCAGTCCCCGTTGGATTCGGGTGGAATTTGTATTTTTGGTGAATATTTTAGTGAAAGGGGCCATTTTAAATGAGGCTGGCTTAAGGCTGCTGTTAGGGCTAGGGTTAGGGTTAAGGGGCTGGGGTTGCGGACCACGGTCGTCTTTTGACCGATTGACTCCAAATTGATCACGCATGTCCTCCTCACCGGTGGAATGAGGCTCGCCAGTTTTGGTTGGATTCTGGTGGAATTTGTATTTTACATGAATATTTTAAAGGAAAAGCGGCCATTTTTCATCAAAACCTCGGCCGATTTTTTCAATAGCTTCCAGGTCTTTGGACCGATTGACTCGAAATTTCCCCCAAACGTGCTCCTGTACCGGCTGAACGAGACACAGCAGTCCCCGTTGGATTCGGGTGAAATTTGTATTTTTGGTGAATATTTTAGTCAGAGGGACAATCTTTCATGAGGCCTGGCTCAAGGCTGAGGCTAGGGTTAGGGTTAGGGTTAGGGTTAGTGATTGGCTGGACCGATTGACTCGAAATGGATCAGGCATGTCCTCCTCACTGGTGTAAGCAGGGTCGCCAGTTTTGGTTGGATTCCAGTGGAATTTGTATTTTACATGAATATTTTAAAGAAAAGACCATTTTTCACGAAAATATACCCCGCCGATTTATTTCAATAGCTTCCAGGTCTTTGGACCGATTGACTCGAAACTTCTCCCACACGTGCTCCTATACTGGCTGAACGAGACACAGCAGTCCCCGTTGGATTCGGGTGGAATTTGTATTTTTGGTGAATATTTTAGTGAAAGGGGCCATTTTAAATGAGGCTGGCTTAAGGCTGCTGTTAGGGCTAGGGTTAGGGTTAAGGGGCTGGGGTTGCGGACCACGGTCGTCTTTTGACCGATTGACTCCAAATTGATCACGCATGTCCTCCTCACCGGTGGAATGAGGCTCGCCAGTTTTGGTTGGATTCTGGTGGAATTTGTATTTTACATGAATATTTTAAAGGAAAAGCGGCCATTTTTCATCAAAACCTCGGCCGATTTTTTCAATAGCTTCCAGGTCTTTGGACCGATTGACTCGAAATTTCCCCCAAACGTGCTCCTGTACCGGCTGAACGAGACACAGCAGTCCCCGTTGGATTCGGGTGAAATTTGTATTTTTGGTGAATATTTTAGTCAGAGGGACAATCTTTCATGAGGCCTGGCTTAAGGCTGAGGCTAGGGTTAGGGTTAGGGTTAGTGATTGGCTGGACCGATTGACTCGAAATCGATCAGGCATGTCCTCCTCACTGGTGTAAGCAGGGTCGCCAGTTTTGGTTGGATTCCGGTGGAATTTGTATTTTACATGAATATTTTAAAGAAAAGACCATTTTTCACGAAAATATACCCCGCCGATTTATTTCAATAGCTTCCAGGTCTTTGGACCGATTGACTCGAAACTTCTCCCACACGTGCTCCTATACTGGCTGAACGAGACACAGTAGTCCCCGTTGGATTCGGGTGGAATTTGTATTTTTGGTGAATATTTTAGTGAAAGGGGCCATTTTAAATGAGGCTGGCTTAAGGCTGCTGTTAGGGCTAGGGTTAGGGTTAAGGGGCTAGGGTTTCGGACCACGGTCGTCTTTTGACCGATTGACTCCAAATTGATCACGCATGTCCTCCTCACCGGTGGAATGAGGCTCGCCAGTTTTGGTTGGATTCTGGTGGAATTTGTATTTTACATGAATATTTTAAAGGAAAAGCGGCCATTTTTCATCAAAACCTCGGCCGAATTTTTCAATAGCTTCCAGGTCTTTGGACCGATTGACTCGAAATTTCCCCCAAACGTGCTCCTGTACCAGCTGAACGAGACACAGCAGTCCCCTTTGGATTCGGGTGAAATTTGTATTTTTGGTGAATATTTTAGTCAGAGGGACAATCTTTCATGAGGCCTGGCTTAAGGCTGAGGCTAGGGTTAGGGTTAGGGTTAGGGTTAGTGATTGGCTGGACCGATTGACTCGAAATGGATCAGGCATGTCCTCCTCACTGGTGTAAGCAGGGTCGCCAGTTTTGGTTGGATTCCGGTGGAATTTGTATTTTACATGAATATTTTAAAGAAAAGACCATTTTTCACGAAAATATACCCCGCCGATTTATTTCAATAGCTTCCAGGTCTTTGGACCGATTGACTCGAAACTTCTCCCACACGTGCTCCTATACTGGCTGAACGAGACACAGCAGTCCCCGTTGGATTCGGGTGGAATTTGTATTTTTGGTGAATATTTTAGTGAAAGGGGCCATTTTAAATGAGGCTGGCTTAAGGCTGCTGTTAGGGCTAGGGTTAGGGTTAAGGGGCTGGGGTTGCGGACCACGGTCGTCTTTTGACCGATTGACTCCAAATTGATCACGCATGTCCTCCTCACCGGTGGAATGAGGCTCGCCAGTTTTGGTTGGATTCTGGTGGAATTTGTATTTTACATGAATATTTTAAAGGAAAAGCGGCCATTTTTCATCAAAACCTCGGCCGATTTTTTCAATAGCT
Source organism: Pagrus pagrus (assembly GCF_965226575.1). Lineage (NCBI taxonomy): Eukaryota > Metazoa > Chordata > Actinopteri > Spariformes > Sparidae > Pagrus > Pagrus pagrus. The sequence continues at coordinate 22,361 of NW_028175148.1, read as the reverse complement.
TCCAGGTCTTTGGACCGATTAACTCGAAATTTCCCCCAAACGTGCTCCTGTACCGGCTGAACGAGACACAGCAGTCCCCGTTGGATTCGGGTGAAATTTGTATTTTTGGTGAATATTTTAGTCAGAGGGACAATCTTTCATTAGGCCTGGCTTAAGGCTGAGGCTAGGGTTAGGGTTAGGATTAGGGTTAGTGATTGGCTGGACCGATTGACTCGAAATCGATCAGGCATGTCCTCCTCACTGGTGTAAGCAGGGTCGCCAGTTTTGGTTGGATTCCGGTGGAATTTGTATTTTACATGAATATTTTAAAGAAAAGACCATTTTTCACGAAAATATACCCCGCCGATTTATTTCAATAGCTTCCAGGTCTTTGGACCGATTGACTCGAAACTTCTCCCACACGTGCTCCTATACTGGCTGAACGAGACACAGCAGTCCCCGTTGGATTCGGGTGGAATTTGTATTTTTGGTGAATATTTTAGTCAGAGGGACAATCTTTCATTAGGCCTGGCTTAAGGCTGAGGCTAGGGTTAGGGTTAGGGTTAGGGTTAGTGATTGGCTGGACCGATTGACTCGAAATCGATCAGGCATGTCCTCCTCACTGGTGTAAGCAGGGTCGCCAGTTTTGGTTGGATTCCGGTGGAATTTGTATTTCACATGAATATTTTAAAGAAAAGATCATTTTTCACGAAAATATACCCCGCCGATTTATTTCAATAGCTTCCAGGTCTTTGGACCGATTGACTCGAAACTTCTCCCACACGTGCTCCTATACTGGCTGAACGAGACACAGCAGTCCCCGTTGGATTCGGGTGGAATTTGTATTTTTGGTGAATATTTTAGTGAAAGGGGCCATTTTAAATGAGGCTGGCTTAAGGCTGCTGTTAGGGCTAGGGTTAGGGTCAAGGGGCTAGGGTTTCGGACCACGGTCGTCTTTTGACCGATTGACTCCAAATTGATCACGCATGTCCTCCTCACCGGTGGAATGAGGCTCGCCAGTTTTGGTTGGATTCTGGTGGAATTTGTATTTTACATGAATATTTTAAAGGAAAAGCGACCATTTTTCATCAAAACCTCGGCCGAATTTTTCAATAGATTCCAGGTCTTTGGACCGATTGACTCGAAATTTCCCCCAAACGTGCTCCTGTACCAGCTGAACGAGACACAGCAGTCCCCGTTGGATTCGGGTGAAATTTGTATTTTTGGTGAATATTTTAGTCAGAGGGACAATCTTTCATGAGGCCTGGCTTAAGGCTGAGGCTAGGGTTAGGGCTAGGGTTAGGGTTAGTGATTGGCTGGACCGATTGACTCGAAATGGATCAGGCATGTCCTCCTCACTGGTGTAAGCAGGGTCGCCAGTTTTGGTTGGATTCCGGTGGAATTTGTATTTTACATGAATATTTTAAAGAAAAGACCATTTTTCATGAAAATATACCCCGCCGATTTATTTCAATAGCTTCCAGGTCTTTGGACCGATTGACTCGAAACTTCTCCCACACGTGCTCCTATACTGGCTGAACGAGACACAGCAGTCCCCGTTGGATTCGGGTGGAATTTGTATTTTTGGTGAATATTTTAGTGAAAGGGGCCATTTTAAATGAGGCTGGCTTAAGGCTGCTGTTAGGGCTAGGGTTAGGGTTAAGGGGCTGGGGTTTCGGACCACGGTCGTCTTTTGACCGATTGACTCGAAATTGATCACGCATGTCCTCCTCACCGGTGGAAATTGGCTTGCCAGTTTTGGTTGGATTCTGGTGGAATTTGTATTTTACATGAATATTTTAAAGGAAAAGCGGCCATTTTTCATCAAAACCTCGGCCGATTTTTTCAATAGCTTCCAGGTCTTTGGACCGATTGACTCGAAATTTCCCCCGAACGTGCTCCTGTACCGGCTGAACGAGACACAGCAGTCCCCGTTGGATTCGGGTGAAATTTGTATTTTTGGTGAATATTTTAAAGAAAAGACCATTTTTCACGAAAATATACCCCGCCGATTTATTTCAATAGCTTCCAGGTCTTTGGACCGATTGACTCGAAACTTCTCCCACACGTGCTCCTATACTGGCTGAACGAGACACAGCAGTCCCCGTTGGATTCGGGTGGAATTTGTATTTTTGGTGAATATTTTAAAGAAAAGACCATTTTTCACGAAAATATACCTCGGCCGATTTTTTCAATAGCTTCCAGGTCTTTGGACCGATTGACTCGAAACTTCTCCCACACGTGCTCCTATACTGGCTGAACGAGACACAGCAGTCCCCGTTGGATTCGGGTGGAATTTGTATTTTTGGTGAATATTTTAGTCAGAGGGACAATCTTTCATGAGGCCTGGCTTAAGGCTGAAGCTAGGGTTAGGGTTAGTGATTGGCTGGACCGATTGACTCGAAATCGATCAGGCATGTCCTCCTCACTGGTGTAAGCAGGGTCGCCAGTTTTCGTTGGGTTCTGGTGGAATTTGTATTTTACATGAATATTTTAAAGGAAAAGACCATTTTTCACGAAAATATACCCCGCCGATTTATTTCAATAGCTTCCAGGTGTTTGGACCGATTGACTCGAAACTTCTCCCACACGTGCTCCTGTACCGGCTGAACGAGACACAACAGTCCCCGTTGGATTCGGGTGAAATTTGTATTTTTGGTGAATATTTTAGTGAAAGGGGCCATTTTAAATGAGGCTGGCTGAAGGCTGCTGTTAGGGCTAGGGTTAGGGTTAAGGGGCTAGGGTTTCGGACCACGGTCGTCTTTTGACCGATTGACTCCAAATTGATCACGCATGTCCTCCTCACTGGTGGAATGAGGCTCGCCAGTTTTGGTTGGATTCTGGTGGAATTTGTATTTTACATGAATATTTTAAAGGAAAAGCGGCCATTTTTCATCAAAACCTCGGCCGATTTTTTCAATAGCTTCCAGGTCTTTGGACCGATTGACTCGAAATTTCCCCCAAACGTGCTCCTGTACCGGCTGAACGAGACACAGCAGTCCCCGTTGGATTCGGGTGAAAATTGTATTTTTGGTGAATATTTTAGTCAGAGGGACAATCTTTCATTAGGCCTGGCTTAAGGCTGAGGCTAGGGTTAGGGTTAGGGTTAGGGTTAGTGATTGGCTGGACCGATTGACTCGAAATCGATCAGGCATGTCCTCCTCACTGGTGTAAGCAGGGTCGCCAGTTTTCGTTGGATTCCGGTGGAATTTGTATTTTACATGAATATTTTAAAGAAAAGACCATTTTTCACGAAAATATACCCCGCCGATTTATTTCAATAGCTTCCAGGTCTTTGGACCGATTGACTCGAAACTTCTCCCACACGTGCTCCTATACTGGCTGAACGAGACACAGCAGTCCCCGTTGGATTCGGGTGGAATTAGTATTTTTGGTGAATATTTTAGTGAAAGGGGCCATTTTAAATGAGGCTGGCTTAAGGCTGCTGTTAGGGCTAGGGTTAGGGTTAAGGGGCTGGGGTTTCGGACCACGGTCGTCTTTTGACCGATTGACTCCAAATTGATCACGCATGTCCTCCTCACCGGTGGAATGAGGCTCGCCAGTTTTGGTTGGATTCTGGTGGAATTTGTATTTTACATGAATATTTTAAAGGAAAAGCGGCCATTTTTCATCAAAACCTCGGCCGATTTTTTCAATAGCTTCCAGGTCTTTGGACCGATTGACTCGAAATTTCCCCCAAACGTGCTCCTGTACCGGCTGAACGAGACACAGCAGTCCCCGTTGGATTCGGGTGAAATTTGTATTTTTGGTGAATATTTTAGTCAGAGGGACAATCTTTCATGAGGCCTGGCTTAAGGCTGAAGCTAGGGTTAGGGTTAGTGATTGGCTGGACCGATTGACTCGAAATCGATCAGGCATGTCCTCCTCACTGGTGTAAGCAGGGTCGCCAGTTTTCGTTGGGTTCTGGTGGAATTTGTATTTTACATGAATATTTTAAAGGAAAAGACCATTTTTCACAAAAATATACCCCGCCGATTTATTTCAATAGCTTCCAGGTGTTTGGACCGATTGACTCGAAACTTCTCCCACACGTGCTCCTGTACCGGCTGAACGAGACACAGCAGTCCCCGTTGGATTCGGGTGAAATTTGTATTTTTGGTGAATATTTTAGTGAAAGGGGCCATTTTAAATGAGGCTGGCTGAAGGCTGCTGTTAGGGCTAGGGTTAGGGTTAAGGGGCTAGGGTTTCGGACCACGGTCGTCTTTTGACCGATTGACTCCAAATTGATCACGCATGTCCTCCTCACCGGTGGAATGAGGCTCGCCAGTTTTGGTTGGATTCTGGTGGAATTTGTATTTTACATGAATATTTTAAAGGAAAAGCGGCCATTTTTCATCAAAACCTCGGCCGATTTTTTCAATAGCTTCCAGGTCTTTGGACCGATTGACTCGAAATTTCCCCCAAACGTGCTCCTGTACCGGCTGAACGAGACACAGCAGTCCCCGTTGGATTCGGGTGAAATTTGTATTTTTGGTGAATATTTTAGTGAAAGGGGCCATTTTAAATGAGGCTGGCTGAAGGCTGCTGTTAGGGCTAGGGTTAGGGTTAAGGGGCTGGGGTTTCGGACCACGGTCGTCTTTTGACCGATTGACTCCAAATTGATCACGCATGTCCTCCTCACCGGTGGAATGAGGCTCGCCAGTTTTGGTTGGATTCTGGTGGAATTTGTATTTTACATGAATATTTTAAAGGAAAAGCGGCCATTTTTCATCAAAACCTCGGCCGATTTTTTTCAATAGCTTCCAGGTCTTTGGACCGATTGACTCGAAATTTCCCCCAAACGTGCTCCTGTACCGGCTGAACGAGACACAGCAGTCCCCGTTGGATTCGGGTGAAATTTGTATTTTTGGTGAATATTTTAGTCAGAGGGACAATCTTTCATGAGGCCTGGCTTAAGGCTGAAGCTAGGGTTAGGGTTAGTGATTGGCTGGACCGATTGACTCGAAATCGATCAGGCATGTCCTCCTCACTGGTGTAAGCACGGTCGCCAGTTTTGGTTGGATTCCGGTGGAATTTGTATTTTACATGAATATTTTAAAGAAAAGACCATTTTCCACGAAAATATACCCCGCCGATTTATTTCAATAGCTTCCAGGTCTTTGGACCGATTGACTCGAAATTTCCCCCAAACGTGCTCCTGTACCGGCTGAACGAGACACAGCAGTCCCCGTTGGATTCGGGTGAAATTTGTATTTTTGGTGAATATTTTAGTGAAAGGGGCCATTTTAAATGAGGCTGGCTGAAGGCTGCTGTTAGGGCTAGGGTTAGGGTTAAGGGGCTAGGGTTTCGGACCACGGTCGTCTTTTGACCGATTGACTCCAAATTGATCACGCATGTCCTCCTCACCGGTGGAATGAGGCTCGCCAGTTTTGGTTGGATTCTGGTGGAATTTGTATTTTACATGAATATTTTAAAGGAAAAGCGGCCATTTTTCATCAAAACCTCGGCCGATTTTTTCAATAGCTTCCAGGTCTTTGGACCGATTGACTCGAAATTTCCCCCAAACGTGCTCCTGAACGAGACACAGCAGTCCCCGTTGGATTCGGGTGAAATTTGTATTTTTGGTGAATATTTTAGTCAGAGGGACAATCTTTCATGAGGCCTGGCTTAAGGCTGAAGCTAGGGTTAGGGTTAGTGATTGGCTGGACCGATTGACTCGAAATCGATCAGGCATGTCCTCCTCACTGGTGTAAGCAGGGTCGCCAGTTTTGGTTGGATTCCGGTGGAATTTGTATTTTACATGAATATTTTAACCCTCGTGTTGTCTTTACATTTCACCACACACAGAGGGTCACAGTGACCCCCCAGGACAGGACAATGGCAGGGGCGGCTTTGGTGTCTTATCGTTATAGCGCCGCCTAGGGACTATATACAGTATTGCAGCAGTAAATCTAATATGATTGTAGAGGGCAGTGGGTCACAGTGACCCCCCAGGACAATGGCAGGGGCGGGTTTGGTGTCTTATCGTTATAGCGCCGCCTAGGGACTATATACAGTATTGCAGCAGTAAATCTAATATGATTGTAGAGAGCAGTGGGTCACAGTGACCCCCCAGGACAATGGCAGGGGCAGGGCCAGGGCCAGGGCTGGTGTCCACAACAGAGGGTCACAGAGACCCCCCAGGACAATGGCAGGGGCGGGTTTGGTGTCTTATCGTTATAGCGCTACCTAGGGACTATACACAGTATTGCAGCAGTAAATCTACTATGATTGTAGAGGGCAGAGGGTCACAGTGACCCACCCAGGACAATGGCAGGGGCGGGTTTGGTGTCTTATCGTTATAGCGCTACCTAGGGACTATACACAGTATTGCAGCAGTAAATCTACTATGATTGTAGAGGGCAGAGGGTCACAGTGACCCCCCAGGACAATGGCAATGTGGCAGGGACAGGGGCAGGGCTGGTTGGTTTCTTATCTTTGTAGCGCCGCCTTTGGACTATATACAGTATTGCAGCAGTAAATCTAATATGATTGAAGAGGGTAGAGGGTCACAGGGACCCCTTAGGACAATGGTAATGTGGCAGGGGCCAGGGCCAGGGCCTGGCCCCTGCCACATTACCATTGTCCTTACCATTGTCCTAAGGGGTCCCTGTTGGCCAGGGCTGGTGTCCACAACAGAGGGTCACAGAGACCCCTCCCAGGACAATGGCAATGTGGCAGGGCTGGTGTCTTATCGTTATAGTGCCGCCTAGGGACTATACACGGTATTGCAGCAGTAAATCTAATATGATTGTAGAGGGCAGTGGGTCACAGTGACCCCCCAGGACAATGGCAGGGGCAGGGACAGGGGCAGGACTGGTGTCTTATCATTGTAGCGCCGCCTTTGGACTATATACAGTATTGCAGCAGTAAATCTAATATGATTGTAGAGAGCAGTGGGTCACAGGGACCCCTTAGGACAATGGCAATGTGGCAGGGGCAAGGCCAATGGCTGATGTCCACAAGAGGGTCACAGAGACCCCCCCCACCCCAGGACAATGGCAATGTGGCAGGGCCAGGGCTGGTGTCTTATCATTGTAGCGCCATTTAGGGACTATACACAGTATTTCAGTCATATGTCAGTGAGTCAGTCAGTCAGTCAGTCAGCCAGCCAGCCAGCCCGTCAGCCAACATGTCCTGTCCTTCTATCTTCTATCTCCACCACTAATCTCAGCTCCTAAACTGAAATGAGCACAGGTCGGACAGAATGGCAGTGTACATCCTTTGCATATAAATGTCTTGCAACCAAAGCACAAAGTCTGTGTTTTACGGTCCATCTTTGGTGGGCATATCTGACACCTCTTCCTCTTGCTATGTATTCCAGGTGAGCTGACAGCTGATGAGGTGGTGGTGGTGGTGGTCATGGGCTGCCGCTGCTGCTGCTGCTGCTGCTGCTGCTGCTCTCTTTGTTGTTGTTGTTGCTGTCGTTGTCGTTCTTCTTTTTCTGCTTCTGCAGCCTCTACATCCTCATTCTTATCCTCCTCCTCCTCCTCCTCCTCCTCCTCAGGTCGATCACGACATTTAGCGCTACTTGTTCTTCTCTGAACAGCTCTCACGACCGAGGCAGACGCTGCCGTGCGAGGTAGACGCTCCCTGCTTTGGATGAGTGGAGTCACCAGCGCCTTTCCCAGTTGTTCCAGGAACATCCTCCTTTTGTTTCGTTTACCCGACAGCCAGCCAGGTTTGATCTCTTGCCATAACACAAAGGCATTGTACGAAGAAACGTCGATGATGTTGTGAAAGATGACCAAGGGCCAGCGCGCTGTCATTCTTCTACAGCTGTATGTTCCAATCACCTTATCCAAGTTGTCCACACCTCCTTTGTTGCTGTTGTAGTCTAGAACGATGGCCGGTTTCTTGTCTTTGCGATGGCCGCCGCCGCCGCCGCCGCCAACGTCGTTGTCGTCGTCTTTGTCGTCGTCGTGGGGAGCCTCCGTGTGCAACGTGCTCATGAGCATAACGTTCTTGTTTTTCTTTGCCATGTAGGACACCAAAGTGGTGGTGGACGTGAATGCAAACTTTGAGGACAAGACTCGTCTGTTCTTGGATGTCAGCAGCGCCGGCGGGAGTTCGGGCTTGTTTTTTCTAACCGTACCGACCATGGCGATGTTCCTCTCTAAGAGGCGCTGTCCGAGCTCGTAAGAGGTAAAGAAATTGTCACACGTGACGGTTCTGCCGTTGCCGCCCGTCAGTCCCTCCGTGACATCGAGCACAACCCTCATCCCCTGGTTTTTCTCCGAAGCGCCAGAGGTCGGCTTCCCGGTGTAGACTTGCATTTTCCACGCGTAGCTCGACTTTGCATCACACGCCACCCACGTCTTGATTCCATACCTGGCCGGCTTGCTCGGTATATACTGTCGGAAAGGACAACGACCTTTTGTGTGTGTGTGTGTGTGTGTGTGTGTGTGTGTGTGTAAGAAGGAGACAAAGGGTGGGAAAAAAAAGAATAAGAATAAGAATAACAAACCAAAAAATTCATCTCAAACTCGCTCACACACACACACACACACACACACACACCAAAAGCATTTATTGTATGCCAACAACTACTACTACTACTACTACTACTACTACCTCTGAAGGGAACCAGTTGCTCATCCACCGTTATGTCAGGCCCTGGGTTGTAGAGGTAGGGAAGCCGCTCGGTCCATTTGTCCCACACCTCTCTTACGGCTGCCAGTTTGTCAGCGGCGCGTCTCTCGGGTCTCGACTCGCGATCGTCAAAGCGTAGCATTCTCGAGTAAATGTGAAACACTTTGAGAGGCATGGTGGCACGGAAAATCGCCCTACCGCTCTCCGCGTCCCATAGACTGGCCGCGGCCTCGCCTCGAGACCTGTATACGCCTGCTAGGATCAGCAGCCCTATGTAGGCGTGCAAGTCGATTCGACGCATGTCTTTCCAGCCGTCTCCGTACTTTCGAAAACCCTCCAGATTTGTCATATCTAGCACAATTTTGTCTATCGCCGGTGTGAGAAACATTTGAAACGTTGACACGATGTCGTGGGCATTGGCAACGGCGTACGCGGTGGGTCCCGGTGCCGGTGAGTTTGCTTCTTCTGCTGCTGCTGCTGCTGTTGTTGTTGTTTCCCTTCTTCCCCTCCTCATATATCTGACATCGCCGACATCATCGGCATCGGCATCGACATCGGCATCGTGCTGCGCTATTACCCTGCGATGTTTGTAAAATGCCACTGAGGACCATTTGATAGTGTTGTTCTTGGACATGTATATTTCTCCTTGTTCTTGTTCTTGTTCTTGTTCTTGTTCTTCTTCTTCTTCTTCTTCGTCTTCTTCTTCTTCTCCTTCTTCTTCAGCCGCAGCCTCAGCCTCTTCTCCCGCGCGACGACCGTCTTCCTCGCCTTCCTCCCCCGCATCCGATTCTTCCGACACGTCCTCTTCAGAATCAGAGTAGCGTCGCCCGGCGTTTGAGGAAATCTCGTCCAACACCTGTTTAGCCGTGAAACCCGCAGTCGCGGGCGGGTGACATCGCGTTAGTCGAACAGAACAGTACCGATTGGATAATGTCTCCTCAGTTGGACTCGACAGTACTGGTTGGATAACAACGTTACGGCTGGACACAACAGTACTAGCCGGATGCAATCGCGTCAGTCGAACAGAGCAGTACCGATCGGATAACATGGCATCAGTTGGACAAAAGAGTACTGGTTGTGTAAGACCATCGATCCAATAGGGGATATACCGTTTAGAGTGTCCGACTGCCGACCGTTCCTCTAACCGGTGATACTGGACTGTACAGAGTGTCTGTCAAGTCTTCCGTTGGGTTGGGTTGGGTTGGGTTGGGTTAGGTTGCTTGGCCACCCCCAGCAAATGTGTGTGTGTATATATATATATATATATATACTGTATGTGTAAATAGACAGCAGAACAGCTCCGTTTATTCACAACCCTTCTTCTTCTTCTTCTTCTTCTTCTTCTTCTTCTTCTTCTTCTGTGTACAGAGTCTGCGTACTGCACCAAAGCCCATGACCATGGCGTGCCCTGTCCCCGTGTACACGGTGGTGGATAAAGTGTTGGAAGAAATGCTGAAGGTGGAAGCGGACAAAGCCCGCAGCCCGGGCTCGATCGAGTGGACTTCGCGCGTCCAGATGTTGGAGGCGTACAAGCACGACGTAGCAGAGAGACACCGGTGTATCGGAGGTTATCTGGATCGCTTACTTCCAGAAGATTCGCACGTCCCTCTCCTCTGGTCTTACTATCAAAGTAAGATGAATCCGGTCGAGTTGATGCACAAAGTCATCGATCGCTACCTCGAGAGCGAGGAAAGCGCAATGAAATTCCTACGGGTCTTATTTCAGGTGGACGAGCACTTGTACGCAGAGCTGCTGGAACGCGGACCCCGGGGGAAGTTTGGTGAGTGTTGTGTTGTGTGCTGCTACTGAGCTCATTAATCGGGGCCTGGATGGAATACGATCAGCCACACGCCGTTTGACTAAAGTCTAAAATAATATTTCTGCACGTTTGTTTGTTTGTTTGTTTGTACGTACGGTCTCTTTCAGTCAGGAGAGATCCTCCCCTTGTGGAATTGACAGAGAAGGTGCGTTCTGCGCTCGGCGACAAGGTGGCGCTTCTCAAGACCGTGACGACGACGCCGCTTTACAGGAACAAGATCGTGAACGTCAAGTGCGCCCTGGATGTACTGAAGACACACGGTCAGCTGCTTCCAGAGGAATATGCCGAGTTCGGGTTAAACGAATGCAATACCCTCGCTATGACTCGGATACTGCACAAACTGTGCAGCGACACTACCGTCCCTCGAGCCAACCGGGAGTTCATCTCGTTGGTGGTGGCCTCCTTTAACATGCACGCCTTTGACCTTCTAGGGATGTCTATGAAAGATGTGCTAGTGTTTGTCAAGTAAAAAAAAAAAAGAAATGAATAAAATCTCACTGTACTAATCTACATGTCATGATGTCGATGTGTGTTACAAATGAAATAAAACTATATTGTTGAACTGAAGAAACTTGACTGGTTGTGTCATTTGGACAGTATAAAATCAGTCTCAGCAGACAGAGATATCTCAGTCTCAGCATTCTGTCTCTCATTCAGAGAGCTTAATTCTACTCTTGGACGTGTTTTCGTCTGTTATAATGGACAAGTTTGTCGAGACCAAGTTGAGAGAGTGGGGTTTTGAGCGTCATATCCCAAACTTTACATCTGAAGAGATTGACACACAAACGTTCCTGAGTCTGACAGAGGAAAGCAACAGACCCTTGCTGAACAAGTTGTGCGGAAAGATCGGACCCTCTGCATTGCTTAGAAAACGTATCCAACGCTTCAAAATGGAAAGCGACGGGCATGACAATGACATGAATACAGAAGACTGAGGAGGTAAGACTCAGAGTAACAACCTGTGTTTGTGATGTGTAATTGTTACCCTCGATCCTTGATCGTAAAACAAGTCATCTCCGTATTTTATTTGTTTTTTTATTTTATTTTATTTTTTTTTTACTACAGCTCCCAGCTCTAAGAAGCCTCTCGGGTCGCCCTAAGAAGCCTCTCGGGTCGCCCTAAGAAAGCCACTCGGGCCGTGCTGAGAAGCCACTCGTGTCTCAAGTATTGTGTAATGTGATGTGATGTGATGTGCTTTGCTGAACTGAATAAAAACAAAAAAACTCTACCACTTTTGGCCTCGTATTTTATTCTTCAGTGTTCTTCTTCTTCTTCTTCAAACACAGGGGAAACTTTGGTATCTGGAGAGGAATTGAACTGGGGAGGTTGGGTGCCTGGAGATCAGATGATGGGGGGGGGGGGCGGGGGGGGGATTTGGGTGATGGCAAACTTTGGGTCTCACACTACAGCTCCCAGCTCTAAGAAGCCTCTCGGGTCGCCCTAAGAAGCCTCTCGTGTCTCAAGTATTATGTGATGTGATGTGATGTGATGTGATGTGCTTTGCTGAACTGAATAAAAGCAAAACTCTTTGGCCTCGTATTTTATTCTTCAGTGTTCTTCTTCTTCTTCTTCAAACACAGGGGAAACTTTGGCATCTGGAGATAATTTAACCGGGGAGGTCGGGTGCCTGGAGATCAGAGGAAGGGGGGAGAATTTGGGTGATGGCAAAGTTTGAGTCTCACTGGAAAATGGTCAAAAAAATGTAGACGGGATAAAAAGGGGGGGGGGGGGGGGGGGGTCTTTTTAAAATCCACATCCGAACCTGTCCAGGTCCACAAGGCCGTGTGCAAGGTCCACAAGGCCGTGTGCAGCCTGTGTGTATTGGCTGAGAACTTTTCTGTTGCGTTTTCAAGCACCCTCTTCCTTTCTCGGCCACCAGATGTCGCTGTGTGTCATGTCATTCGGTTTACCGGGGACGTTGGGTGTCAAAAGGGTGACAAAAGGCAGAGGGGGGGTGGGGGTAATGGCCGCCTCTGCCAGACACACCACGTGGTAATTATTAAGGGGGAGGGGGGTGGGTCACCCCGACCCGAAGGGGGGTGACAAAAGGCAGAGGGGGGGTGGGGGTAATGGCCGCCTCTGCCGGACACACCCCGTGGTGATTATTAAGGGGGGTGGGTCACCCTGACCCGAAGGGCAACCAACGGTCGTTGACAGTCGTTTGGGAGACGCGCGGTCATTATTACGGGTGGGGGGGGGGCATTGGAGGGTCCCTGGAGATCAGAGGCAGTGTGACAGATGTGTTTTATTCATGCGCTACCACTCATCTACTGTCAACGGTCGTGCGTGACAAAAGGCAGAGGGGGTAATAGCGGCCTCTACCGGACACACGCGGTAATCATTAAGGGGGAGGGCCACCCTGACCCGAAGGGCAACGCAAGGGTTAAGCCAGCCTCATGAAACTTTGTCCCTCTCACTAAAATATTCGCCAAAAATACAAATTTCACCCGAATCCAATGCGGACTGCTGTGTCTCGTTCAGCCAGTATAGGACCACGTCTGGGAGAAATTTCGAGTCAATCGGTCCAAAGACCTGGAAGCTATTGAAAAAATCGGCCGACGTTTTCATGAAAAAGGCCATTTTTTCTTTAAAATATTCGCCAAAAATACAAATTTCACCCGAATCCAATGCGGACTGCTGTGTCTCGTTCAGCCAGTATAGGACCACGTCTGGGAGAAATTTCGAGTCAATCGGTCCAAAGACCTGGAAGCTATTGAAAAAATCGGCCGACGTTTTCATGAAAAAGGCCATTTTTTCTTTAAAATATTCACCAAAAATACAAATTCCACCAGAATCCAACCAAAACCGGCGAGCCTCATTCCACCAGTGAGGAGGACATGCGTGTGCAATTTCGAGTCAATCGGTCAAAAGACGACCGTAACCCTAACCCTAGCCCCATAACCCTAACCCTAACCCTAACCCTAGCCTCAGCCTTAAGCCAGCCTCATGAAACTTTGTCCCTCTCACTAAAATATTCGCCAAAAATACAAATTTCACCCGAATCCAATGCGGACTGCTGTGTCTCGTTCAGCCAGTAAAGGACCACGTCTGGGAGAAATTTCGAGTCAATCGGTCCAAAGTCCTGGAAGCTATTGAAAAAATCGGCCGACGTTTTCATGAAAAAGGCCATTTTTTCTTTAAAATATTCGCCAAAAATACAAATTTCACCCGAATCCAATGCGGACTGCTGTGTCTCGTTCAGCCAGTATAGGACCACGTCTGGGAGAAATTTCGAGTCAATCGGTCCAAAGACCTGGAAGCTATTGAAAAAATCGGCCGACGTTTTCATGAAAAAGGCCATTTTTTCTTTAAAATATTCGCCAAAAATACAAATTTCACCCGAATCCAATGCGGACTGCTGTGTCTCGTTCAGCCAGTATAGGACCACGTCTGGGAGAAATTTCGAGTCAATCGGTCCAAAGACCTGGAAGCTATTGAAAAAATCGGCCGACGTTTTCATGAAAAAGGCCATTTTTTTCTTTAAAATATTCACCAAAAATACAAATTCCACCAGAATCCAACCAAAACCGGCGAGCCTCATTCCACCAGTGAGGAGGACATGCGTGTGCAATTTCGAGTCAATCGGTCAAAAGACGACCGTAACCCTAACCCTAGCCCCATAACCCTAACCCTAACCCTAACCCTAGCCTCAGCCTTAAGCCAGCCTCATGAAACATTGTCCCTCTCACTAAAATATTCGCCAAAAATACAAATTTCACCCGAATCCAATGCGGACTGCTGTGTCTCGTTCAGCCAGTATAGGACCACGTCTGGGAGAAATTTTGAGTCAATCGGTCCAAAGACCTGGAAGCTATTGAAAAAATCGGCCGACGTTTTCATGAAAAAGGCCATTTTTTCTTTAAAATATTCGCCAAAAATACAAATTTCACCCGAATCCAATGCGGACTGCTGTGTCTCGTTCAGCCAGTATAGCACCACGTCTGGGAGAAATTTCGAGTCAATCGGTCCAAAGACCTGGAAGCTATTGAAAAAATCGGCCGACGTTTTCATGAACAAGGCCATTTTTTTCTTTTAAATATTCACCAAAAATACAAATTCCACCAGAATCCAACCAAAACCGGCGAGCCTCATTCCACCAGTGAGGAGGACATGCGTGTGCAATTTCGAGTCAATCGGTCAAAAGACGACCGTAACCCTAACCCTAGCCCCATAACCCTAACCCTAACCCTAACCCTAGCCTCAGCCTTAAGCCAGCCTCATGAAACTTTGTCCCTCTCACTAAAATATTCGCCAAAAATACAAATTTCACCCGAATCCAATGCGGACTGCTGTGTCTCGTTCAGCCAGTATAGGACCACGTCTGGGAGAAATTTCGAGTCAATCGGTCCAAAGACCTGGAAGCTATTGAAAAAATCGGCCGACGTTTTCATGAAAAAGGCCATTTTTTTCTTTAAAATATTCACCAAAAATACAAATTCCACCAGAATCCAACCAAAACCGGCGAGCCTCATTCCACCAGTGAGGAGGACATGCGTGTGCAATTTCGAGTCAATCGGTCAAAAGACGACCGTAACCCTAACCCTAGCCCCATAACCCTAACCCTAACCCTAACCCTAACCCTAGCCTCAGCCTTAAGCCAGCCTCATGAAACTTTGTCCCTCTCACTAAAATATTCGCCAAAAATACAAATTTCACCCGAATCCAATGCGGACTGCTGTGTCTCGTTCAGCCAGTATAGGACCACGTCTGGGAGAAATTTCGAGTCAATCGGTCCAAAGACCTGGAAGCTATTGAAAAAATCGGCCGACGTTTTCATGAAAAAGGCCATTTTTTCTTTAAAATATTCGCCAAAAATACAAATTTCACCCGAATCCAATGCGGACTGCTGTGTCTCGTTCAGCCAGTACAGGACCACGTCTGGGAGAAATTTCGAGTCAATCGGTCCAAAGACCTGGAAGCTATTGAAAAAATCGGCCGACGTTTTCATGAAAAAGGCCATTTTTTCTTTAAAATATTCGCCAAAAATACAAATTTCACCCGAATCCAATGCGGACTGCTGTGTCTCGTTCAGCCAGTACAGGACCACGTCTGGGAGAAATTTCGAGTCAATCGGTCCAAAGACCTGGAAGCTATTGAAAAAATCGGCCGACGTTTTCATGAAAAAGGCCATTTTTTCTTTAAAATATTCGCCAAAAATACAAATTTCACCCGAATCCAATGCGGACTGCTGTGTCTCGTCCAGCCAGTATAGGACCACGTCTGGGAGAAATTTCGAGTCAATCGGTCAAAAGACCTGGAAGCTATTGAAAAAATCGGCCGACGTTTTCATGAACAAGGCCATTTTTTTCTTTAAAATATTCACCAAAAATACAAATTCCACCAGAATCCAACCAAAACCGGCGAGCCTCATTCCACCAGTGAGGAGGACATGCGTGTGCAATTTCGAGTCAATCGGTCAAAAGACGACCGTAACCCTAGCCCTAGCCCCATAACCCTAACCCTAACCCTAACCCTAGCCTCAGCCTTAAGCCAGCCTCATGAAACATTGTCCCTCTCACTAAAATATTCGCCAAAAATACAAATTTCACCCGAATCCAATGCGGACTGCTGTGTCTCGTTCAGCCAGTATAGGACCACGTCTGGGAGAAATTTCGAGTCAATCGGTCCAAAGACCTGGAAGCTATTGAAAAAATCGGCCGACGTTTTCATGAAAAAGGCCATTTTTTCTTTAAAATATTCGCCAAAAATACAAATTTCACCCGAATCCAATGCGGACTGCTGTGTCTCGTTCAGCCAGTATAGGACCACGTCTGGGAGAAATTTCGAGTCAATCGGTCCAAAGACCTGGAAGCTATTGAAAAAATCGGCCGACGTTTTCATGAAAAAGGCCATTTTTTCTTTAAAATATTCGCCAAAAATACAAATTTCACCCGAATCCAATGCGGACTGCTGTGTCTCGTTCAGCCAGTATAGGACCACGTCTGGGAGAAATTTCGAGTCAATCGGTCCAAAGACCTGGAAGCTATTGAAAAAATCGGCCGACGTTTTCATGAAAAAGGCCATTTTTTCTTTAAAATATTCGCCAAAAATACAAATTTCACCCGAATCCAATGCGGACTGCTGTGTCTCGTTCAGCCAGTACAGGACCACGTCTGGGAGAAATTTCGAGTCAATCGGTCCAAAGACCTGGAAGCTATTGAAAAAATCGGCCGACGTTTTCATGAAAAAGGCCATTTTTTTCTTTAAAATATTCACCAAAAATACAAATTCCACCAGAATCCAACCAAAACCGGCGAGCCTCATTCCACCAGTGAGGAGGACATGCGTGTGCAATTTCGAGTCAATCGGTCAAAAGACGACCGTAACCCTAACCCTAGCCCCATAACCCTAACCCTAACCCTAACCCTAACCCTAGCCTCAGCCTTAAGCCAGCCTCATGAAACTTTGTCCCTCTCACTAAAATATTCGCCAAAAATACAAATTTCACCCGAATCCAATGCGGACTGCTGTGTCTCGTTCAGCCAGTATAGGACCACGTCTGGGAGAAATTTCGAGTCAATCGGTCCAAAGACCTGGAAGCTATTGAAAAAATCGGCCGACGTTTTCATGAAAAAGGCCATTTTTTCTTTAAAATATTCGCCAAAAATACAAATTTCACCCGAATCCAATGCGGACTGCTGTGTCTCGTTCAGCCAGTACAGGACCACGTCTGGGAGAAATTTCGAGTCAATCGGTCCAAAGACCTGGAAGCTATTGAAAAAATCGGCCGACGTTTTCATGAAAAAGGCCATTTTTTCTTTAAAATATTCGCCAAAAATACAAATTTCACCCGAATCCAATGCGGACTGCTGTGTCTCGTTCAGCCAGTACAGGACCACATCTGGGAGAAATTTCGAGTCAATCGGTCCAAAGACCTGGAAGCTATTGAAAAAATCGGCCGACGTTTTCATGAAAAAGGCCATTTTTTCTTTAAAATATTCGCCAAAAATACAAATTTCACCCGAATCCAATGCGGACTGCTGTGTCTCGTTCAGCCAGTATAGGACCACGTCTGGGAGAAATTTCGAGTCAATCGGTCAAAAGACCTGGAAGCTATTGAAAAAATCGGCCGACGTTTTCATGAACAAGGCCATTTTTTTCTTTAAAATATTCACCAAAAATACAAATTCCACCAGAATCCAACCAAAACCGGCGAGCCTCATTCCACCAGTGAGGAGGACATGCGTGTGCAATTTCGAGTCAATCGGTCAAAAGACGACCGTAACCCTAGCCCTAGCCCCATAACCCTAACCCTAACCCTAACCCTAGCCTCAGCCTTAAGCCAGCCTCATGAAACATTGTCCCTCTCACTAAAATATTCGCCAAAAATACAAATTTCACCCGAATCCAATGCGGACTGCTGTGTCTCGTTCAGCCAGTATAGGACCACGTCTGGGAGAAATTTCGAGTCAATCGGTCCAAAGACCTGGAAGCTATTGAAAAAATCGGCCGACGTTTTCATGAAAAAGGCCATTTTTTCTTTAAAATATTCGCCAAAAATACAAATTTCACCCGAATCCAATGCGGACTGCTGTGTCTCGTTCAGCCAGTATAGGACCACGTCTGGGAGAAATTTCGAGTCAATCGGTCCAAAGACCTGGAAGCTATTGAAAAAATCGGCCGACGTTTTCATGAAAAAGGCCATTTTTTCTTTAAAATATTCGCCAAAAATACAAATTTCACCCGAATCCAATGCGGACTGCTGTGTCTCGTTCAGCCAGTATAGGACCACGTCTGGGAGAAATTTCGAGTCAATCGGTCCAAAGACCTGGAAGCTATTGAAAAAATCGGCCGACGTTTTCATGAAAAAGGCCATTTTTTCTTTAAAATATTCGCCAAAAATACAAATTTCACCCGAATCCAATGCGGACTGCTGTGTCTCGTTCAGCCAGTATAGGACCACGTCTGGGAGAAATTTCGAGTCAATCGGTCCAAAGACCTGGAAGCTATTGAAAAAATCGGCCGACGTTTTCATGAAAAAGGCCATTTTTTCTTTAAAATATTTGCCAAAAATACAAATTTCACCCGAATCCAATGCGGACTGCTGTGTCTCGTTCAGCCAGTACAGGACCACGTCTGGGAGAAATTTCGAGTCAATCGGTCCAAAGACCTGGAAGCTATTGAAAAAATCGGCCGACGTTTTCATGAAAAAGGCCATTTTTTCTTTAAAATATTCGCCAAAAATACAAATTTCACCCGAATCCAATGCGGACTGCTGTGTCTCGTTCAGCCAGTATAGGACCACGTCTGGGAGAAATTTCGAGTCAATCGGTCAAAAGACCTGGAAGCTATTGAAAAAATCGGCCGACGTTTTCATGAACAAGGCCATTTTTTTCTTTAAAATATTCACCAAAAATACAAATTCCACCAGAATCCAACCAAAACCGGCGAGCCTCATTCCACCAGTGAGGAGGACATGCGTGTGCAATTTCGAGTCAATCGGTCAAAAGACGACCGTAACCCTAGCCCTAGCCCCATAACCCTAACCCTAACCCTAACCCTAGCCTCAGCCTTAAGCCAGCCTCATGAAACATTGTCCCTCTCACTAAAATATTCGCCAAAAATACAAATTTCACCCGAATCCAATGCGGACTGCTGTGTCTCGTTCAGCCAGTATAGGACCACGTCTGGGAGAAATTTCGAGTCAATCGGTCCAAAGACCTGGAAGCTATTGAAAAAATCGGCCGACGTTTTCATGAAAAAGGCCATTTTTTCTTTAAAATATTCGCCAAAAATACAAATTTCACCCGAATCCAATGCGGACTGCTGTGTCTCGTTCAGCCAGTATAGGACCACGTCTGGGAGAAATTTCGAGTCAATCGGTCCAAAGACCTGGAAGCTATTGAAAAAATCGGCCGACGTTTTCATGAAAAAGGCCATTTTTTCTTTAAAATATTCGCCAAAAATACAAATTTCACCCGAATCCAATGCGGACTGCTGTGTCTCGTTCAGCCAGTATAGGACCACGTCTGGGAGAAATTTCGAGTCAATCGGTCCAAAGACCTGGAAGCTATTGAAAAAATCGGCCGACGTTTTCATGAAAAAGGCCATTTTTTTCTTTAAAATATTCACCAAAAATACAAATTCCACCAGAATCCAACCAAAACCGGCGAGCCTCATTCCACCAGTGAGGAGGACATGCGTGTGCAATTTCGAGTCAATCGGTCAAAAGACGACCGTAACCCTAACCCTAGCCCCATAACCCTAACCCTAGCCTCAGCCTTAAGCCAGCCTCATGAAACATTGTCCCTCTCACTAAAATATTCGCCAAAAATACAAATTTCACCCGAATCCAATGCGGACTGCTGTGTCTCGTTCAGCCAGTATAGGACCACGTCTGGGAGAAATTTCGAGTCAATCGGTCCAAAGACCTGGAAGCTATTGAAAAAATCGGCCGACGTTTTCATGAAAAAGGCCATTTTTTTCTTTAAAATATTCACCAAAAATACAAATTCCACCAGAATCCAACCAAAACCGGCGAGCCTCATTCCACCAGTGAGGAGGACATGCGTGTGCAATTTCGAGTCAATCGGTCAAAAGACGACCGTAACCCTAACCCTAGCCCCATAACCCTAACCCTAACCCTAACCCTAGCCTCAGCCTTAAGCCAGCCTCATGAAACATTGTCCCTCTCACTAAAATATTCGCCAAAAATACAAATTTCACCCGAATCCAATGCGGACTGCTGTGTCTCGTTCAGCCAGTATAGGACCACGTCTGGGAGAAATTTCGAGTCAATCGGTCCAAAGACCTGGAAGCTATTGAAAAAATCGGCCGACGTTTTCATGAAAAAGGCCATTTTTTCTTTAAAATATTCGCCAAAAATACAAATTTCACCCGAATCCAATGCGGACTGCTGTGTCTCGTTCAGCCAGTATAGGACCACGTCTGGGAGAAATTTCGAGTCAATCGGTCCAAAGACCTGGAAGCTATTGAAAAAATCGGCCGACGTTTTCATGAAAAAGGCCATTTTTTCTTTAAAATATTCGCCAAAAATACAAATTTCACCCGAATCCAATGCGGACTGCTGTGTCTCGTTCAGCCAGTACAGGACCACGTCTGGGAGAAATTTCGAGTCAATCGGTCCAAAGACCTGGAAGCTATTGAAAAAATCGGCCGACGTTTTCATGAAAAAGGCCATTTTTTCTTTAAAATATTCGCCAAAAATACAAATTTCACCCGAATCCAATGCGGACTGCTGTGTCTCGTTCAGCCAGTACAGGACCACGTCTGGGAGAAATTTCGAGTCAATCGGTCCAAAGACCTGGAAGCTATTGAAAAAATCGGCCGACGTTTTCATGAAAAAGGCCATTTTTTCTTTAAAATATTCGCCAAAAATACAAATTTCACCCGAATCCAATGCGGACTGCTGTGTCTCGTTCAGCCAGTATAGGACCACGTCTGGGAGAAATTTCGAGTCAATCGGTCAAAAGACCTGGAAGCTATTGAAAAAATCGGCCGACGTTTTCATGAACAAGGCCATTTTTTTCTTTAAAATATTCACCAAAAATACAAATTCCACCAGAATCCAACCAAAACCGGCGAGCCTCATTCCACCAGTGAGGAGGACATGCGTGTGCAATTTCGAGTCAATCGGTCAAAAGACGACCGTAACCCTAGCCCTAGCCCCATAACCCTAACCCTAACCCTAACCCTAGCCTCAGCCTTAAGCCAGCCTCATGAAACATTGTCCCTCTCACTAAAATATTCGCCAAAAATACAAATTTCACCCGAATCCAATGCGGACTGCTGTGTCTCGTTCAGCCAGTATAGGACCACGTCTGGGAGAAATTTCGAGTCAATCGGTCCAAAGACCTGGAAGCTATTGAAAAAATCGGCCGACGTTTTCATGAAAAAGGCCATTTTTTCTTTAAAATATTCGCCAAAAATACAAATTTCACCCGAATCCAATGCGGACTGCTGTGTCTCGTTCAGCCAGTATAGGACCACGTCTGGGAGAAATTTCGAGTCAATCGGTCCAAAGACCTGGAAGCTATTGAAAAAATCGGCCGACGTTTTCATGAAAAAGGCCATTTTTTCTTTAAAATATTCGCCAAAAATACAAATTTCACCCGAATCCAATGCGGACTGCTGTGTCTCGTTCAGCCAGTATAGGACCACGTCTGGGAGAAATTTCGAGTCAATCGGTCCAAAGACCTGGAAGCTATTGAAAAAATCGGCCGACGTTTTCATGAACAAGGCCATTTTTTTCTTTAAAATATTCACCAAAAATACAAATTCCACCAGAATCCAACCAAAACCGGCGAGCCTCATTCCACCAGTGAGGAGGACATGCGTGTGCAATTTCGAGTCAATCGGTCAAAAGACGACCGTAACCCTAGCCCTAGCCCCATAACCCTAACCCTAACCCTAACCCTAGCCTCAGCCTTAAGCCAGCCTCATGAAACATTGTCCCTCTCACTAAAATATTCGCCAAAAATACAAATTTCACCCGAATCCAATGCGGACTGCTGTGTCTCGTTCAGCCAGTATAGGACCACGTCTGGGAGAAATTTCGAGTCAATCGGTCCAAAGACCTGGAAGCTATTGAAAAAATCGGCCGACGTTTTCATGAAAAAGGCCATTTTTTCTTTAAAATATTCGCCAAAAATACAAATTTCACCCGAATCCAATGCGGACTGCTGTGTCTCGTTCAGCCAGTATAGGACCACGTCTGGGAGAAATTTCGAGTCAATCGGTCCAAAGACCTGGAAGCTATTGAAAAAATCGGCCGACGTTTTCATGAAAAAGGCCATTTTTTCTTTAAAATATTCGCCAAAAATACAAATTTCACCCGAATCCAATGCGGACTGCTGTGTCTCGTTCAGCCAGTATAGGACCACGTCTGGGAGAAATTTCGAGTCAATCGGTCCAAAGACCTGGAAGCTATTGAAAAAATCGGCCGACGTTTTCATGAAAAGGCCATTTTTTCTTTAAAATATTCGCCAAAAATACAAATTTCACCCGAATC